>NC_133142.1:71308025-71608025 GCF_048418815.1 Hemitrygon akajei | reverse complement strand
CTCTGCTTTGACTTGTTTAATGCTTAGGCAACTGTGGTTCCAGGAAAAGGAACTGTTTGGATTTTATTATTGCTCTAACTGTTTTGTAGAAAAGGTCATCTTTGGAAAACACAATTTCACTGAGTCATCACACAGAAACACCCTTTCACTTAAGCCAATAGTAGTGAGCATCAGACCACCAATTTACACAAGACATGGGAGCAGAATGGGAGCATTTGGCCCATTAAGCCTGTCCTGACATTCAATTATGTCTGATTTATTTTTCTCCTTCAACCCCAATTCTCCTGCCTTCTCCCTGTAATCTTTGTCACCCTTACTAATCAAGGACCTATCAACCTTCACGTTAAATGTACCCAATAACTTAGCCTTCACAGCCGTCTGCGGCAATGAATCACCACCTTCCGGCTGAAGAAATTCCTCCTCATCTGTGTCCTAAAGGGATGTCTGAGGCTGTGTCCTCTGGTCTTGCATTCTCCCACTACTGGAAACATCCTCTCCACATTCACTCTATCTAGGCCTTTCAATCCTACATTAACCATTTATTCTCTGCACAATTCCCTCAAATCATATAGATTCAGCTAGTCACCTACAAACCAGGGGTAACCTGACAACCTACATGGGTTTGGGAGGAACCCAAGCACCCGGAGTAATCTACAGGGTTATAAGGCAAAGGTACCAACTCTGCTCTGGCCCCACTGGAGATCAGGGTTAAATCCAGGTTGCTGACACTGACAGGCACAAGCCCTACCACATGGGCTATTGTGTCACCCAGGAAGAATTAGGAAAGTGTTGGTACAAAGACAAATCTATTGAAAATAACCTTGTTCCAATATAACAAAATTCCACAGGACTGGTGAAAAATGCCCCACAAGATGGCACAATTGCTATGCATCTATTAAAAAAAAAGGAAATAAACCAAATTAAAACTATTTATTTCTGTCAGACAAACAGGCCTTTGATTGCCAGTAGAGGTGAGGTAAAGTGTACTCACCACTCTGATATTTATTTGTAATGATTTGAGCAGAGTTAAACGAGCAAGTTTCAGAACACCCACTTGATCAATGCCAGCAAAACACACTGGTGTTGTAGGAAATGAATCCCTATTTCTCTACATTGTGCTCTCCACAGCAGATACAACTAGAGCAGGAAAGAAGAAAATATAATCTTGACAACATAATGGAGGAGGCCATTCGACCCCACGTATCTGTGCTGGCATTCACTGAAATGACGGTTGTTCCTTCACCTCAGCACTACAGAACATACAACAGATCACAGCGACCGGCCCTTCCGCCCACTCTGTGTGGCACGCTAATTAAAGCAGCATTTAACTAAAGTAATCCCCGTGACTGTACGTGGTCCATGCCCCCCCCTCCCCAAAGCTCATCAGCTTCTTGAATACCATTATCATATTTGCTTCCACTACCGTACCTGGCAGTGTGTTCCAGGCACCGGACGCTCTGTGTGAAACAAATATTTTGCAGCCTCAATCCTCCTTTGAACTTACCCCATCTTTTCTTAGAAGCATGCCTTCTAGTATTAGACATCATCACCCTGGGAAAAAGACATCAGCTAGCGACCTATGATTTTCCTGTATTTGGTAATTCTCTTCATACCCAAAAATCAGGAAATCATGGGCTTTCAAGTCTGCACAGATGAAGGTGGCCATATTAAATAATCCTTTTTTATGCAAACATTACATTGGCTTCATACTCATTTACATATTTTCTAAGTTACTGCAGTAAATACTGCTGGTCATTTGCATAAACATTGCACCACACTGGGACTCCTAACCTGACTGTGCTGCTTCACCACAACATACACAGAGTACAGAAAGCCTGCCGTCACGCTCTCTTCCCCCGGCTGCCATCAGGAAGGTGGTCAGGACTCAACAGCACCAGGTTCAGGAAAAGTTATTATGCCCTCAACCATCAGCGTCTTGAACCGAAGGGAATAACTTCACTCAACTTCATCTGCTCCATCACTGAGACGCACCGACAACCTGAGGACGCAGTTTCAAGGACCCGTCTTCTCGTGTTTTCACAAGTTATTGCTTATTTATTTATTATTTCTTCCTTTCTGTATTTGGAGAGCTTGTCATCTTTTGCACACTGGTTAAACACCCAAGCCGGTAGCTCTTTCACTGACTCTGTTACGATTATTCTATCATGGATTTATTCAGCATGCCAGGAAGAAAATGAACTCTGATATTGTATACGGTGACATACATGACTTTGACGAAGCACTTACTTTGAAGTCGATACTCTCCTGTTTCTTGTGTCTGTGTAACAAGAAAGTCAGGAGGAGTTCACCTCACTGCCAAACTCAAGTGAACTCATTCTCCAGATCATTCTGATCTGCTGGGCCAAATGCATTTCATACCTCCCAAGCCTTACACATACCGAGCCAATTCATGGTCACTAAATCAGTACTGTGCAACACAAAATCTGCTAAAGGAACTAAGTGCTTTTGTAAAATTGATTTTAGAGATACAGTGCGGACAGCCCCCTCTGGCCCTACAAGCCATGCTGCCAGTCACCTTCCATTTAACCCTAGCCTAATCATGGGACCTATCACCTGCCATGTCTTTGGAACGTGGGAGGAAGCTGGAGCACCCAGAGGAAACGCACGCATTACAAAGGGAGGACATACAAACTTCTTACAGAGGATGATGGAATTGAACTCTGAACTCCGACGTCCCAAGCTGTAATCACATCGTACTAACCTCTATGCTACTGTGGCCCATCTCAATAGGCTGAACAACATCTGTAGGAGAAACAAAACTGTTGACTTTTCATGTTGAAAGTCTGCAATGAGATTTCGACTTGAAGTATCTACAACTCCCTTCCTCCCACAGATGCTGCCCAGTCTGCTGAGTTCCTCCAGCAGATTCTTTGTGGCTCCAGATAGATTCCAGCACCTAGTCTTATGTCTCCAACACAATCAGCCTTTCAAAAATTTATTTAATTAATTATTAATGTCTACAATCGAAATGAAATAAACGTATTTTGAGTAACTGTTTTTTCAAAAAAATTCTTAACATTAAATTGTAATTGTTTTAAATGGCACTGAACTAAACAGTTGAAAAAGCCCATCATGGGGGTTGGAGTGACCTTCGGTACAATCTCCATGGCTTTGCCAACAGTTAGGACTGCTCCACTTTGAGGAAAGGCTTCAGATTTCTTTCTTCCTGCACATCACAGCAGTCACATGGGCCGGGGGTGGGGGGACCATGGTTTGTTAACTACTCAGTGAGGTTTACTCGTCCCGGTGCTGAACTGACTCTGCAGTGCGACCAGCAGTCATCAGCGCTCACCTCAGCATTGAACCTGGGTTTGTGCTGGGGCCTGTAGCCATCGGGCTCCTGGACCAGTATCACTCACCTCAGCACCGAACCTGGGTTTGTGCTGTGGCCTGTAGCCATCGGGCTCCTGGACCAGTATCACTCACCTCAGCATTGAACCTGGGTTTGTGCTGGGGCCTGTAGCCATCGGGCTCCTGGACCAGTATCACTCACCTCAGCACCGAACCTGGGTTTGTGCTGTGGCCTGTAGCCATCGGGCTCCTGGACCAGTATCACTCACCTCAGCATTGAACCTGGGTTTGTGCTGGGGCCTGTAGCCATTGGGCTCCCGGATCGGATGACTTAGTAACTGTGGACTCACTTTTGGGGACTCTGCAGTTCATGTTCTCTGTGTCATTTGTTCACCTTTTTATTGTTTGCACGATTTGTCTTTTTTCATGCCCTTGGGGTGTTTGATGGTCTTTGTTGTGTGAGTTTTTTTAAAGTGGTTCCATTGTATTTCTTTGTTTTGTGGCTGACTGCAAGGAGACGAATATCAAGGCTGTATATAATATACATACTTTGATAATAAATGAACTTTGAACTATTCCTCTCTCCACAGAGACTGCTTGATTTGGTGAGTGTTCACACTTTCTGGCTTTTGTGATAAGGGTTTAAGTAGGAGATAGGGGGACAAGGTTAAACAAATGGTTCCATTATGTTTTAAAGCTTATTCAGACAAGACCAGGCATACTTACTGTGTAAATCGTGCATGTTGTCCACTCTGTAATTGGGTCGTCGTTGGACATATACAGTTGCATTATATTCTTGTTGCAGCGTGGAGTAGGCATACTGTAAAGGCAAAGGTCAGAAAATGACAGAAGTGAGAAAATGAAAATCTTGAGAGTAGAAGCAGAAAATGTCAGAAACACAGAGTCCCTACACAGCTGTCGAAAGAGAGAACAAAGCAGATTGTGTTTTGGGGAAAGCTTCTGTCCTGTCAGAACATTTCTGCTCTGTGTTCTATTCCTGACACATCAGTCCTGCCCTTTTATCAGAAATTTCAAGTGTTTTCAGTCATAAGCCCAAGGATTTGATAATGTCAAATGCTCCGAACTGTGTTAACTGTGGTTGGAAAACTTACTGTGTGAAAAGAATCAAAAATCAGGCCTACCAATCATTTGCTGCTGGACGATAATGAAAAGGCTTTCAGCAAATCTGCATGCTAAAATTTGCCCTTCAATGACTATCAAGCTCATTGTTCAGAAATCATTTGAACTATCTTTGACGATTGAATGATCTGAGCCATCTGGACAGGGTAATTAATGCTTCCTCAGCTGACAAGCCAAACAGGTGAGCTCAGAATAATACAGGTAGTCCCCGAGTTACAAACGTCCGACTTATGGACAACTCATACTTTTGAACTGAGGAAGGAGAACGCCGTCCGCCATTTTAAGTCTTTGCCTTGACACTGTGTTGAGTGTTTAACTTCGGATTTGGCTTAAATTTTTCTTAGTAAGATTCACCTTGACCCCCTCCAGCGCCAAGCTCGACAACGGAGGTTCAATCCAGTGACCAACCGCTCCTGTGCCGGGTTGATGTTGATCCAGTGACTCCCGTACCATCCGTGCCGGGTTGATGTCGAGCTCGCAACTCAACCTCGTAAAAAAAACTCTGCCACCTCCAGTTTAAATTCCCACGCGGAATATTGTGGAGGATCAAATACTCAAACCCAGCACAGCCCCCACTTGTCCCATTTAACCTGTCTCAGTGCGGTGGAGTTTAGGACCCGGGGAATTCAGTGCGGTGGTCCTTATGACCCAGCTGACCTCGGGAGCTGGCGGAGCTTGGGACCGCTGTGTTTCTGTTCCATTGATGGGAAGCGATCGCGATTGAAAATAAAGTGGAAATAATAAAGCGTTTGGAAAGAGGTGAAATGCCATCGGTCATTGGAAAAGCGTTAGGCTACAGTTGGTCAACAATCAGAACAATGTTAAAGGATAAAGGATAAAGTGAGAATAACGGACCTTGTGAAAGGCCCTGTCCTGATGAAAGCTGCAATTATTACTAAGCAACACAGTGGTTTAATTATTGGAATGCATACGTTTCTTAAGTGTTTTATATGCATAGAAAGGTAAAATATATACTATATACTAAGACAAACGTTTGACTAACTGACGCTAAATAATACTGGATGTACTTGTTCTGACTTATGTACAAATCCAACTTAAAGGCGGACTCAGGAATGGAACTCGTACGTAACCCAGGGACTGCCTGTACTTCAAGTAATGGCATACTTATTTTTGGCCCAGATGAGCAAGAACAGCGCCTTGCCCTGAAGGGTAGCCCTGTTGCGTGAAAGAGTGGGAAACTCTGTGCTGACACAGGAAAGCAGCATCCGACATCAGGGACCCCACGCACCCAAACCATCTTCCTTCTCACTCAGTACAGGACTCACACCACCAGGTTCGGGAACAGTTATTGCCCCTCAACCATCAGGCTCTTGAACCAGTGGGGATAACTTCACTCACCCCATCACTGAACTGTTCCCTGGACTCACTTTCAAGAAGTCTTCATCTCAAGTGCTCAATATTTATTGCTTATTTATTTATTTGTTCTTTTTGTATTTGCACTTTTGCGCATTGAATGTTTGTCTGTCCTGTTGGGTGTGGTCTTTCATTGATTCTGTGAAGTTTCTTGGAGTTCAGCCCAGATAAGTGTGAGGTGGTTCATTTTGGTAGGTCAAATATGATGGCAGAATATAGTATTAATGGTAAGACTCTTGACAGTGTGGAGGATCAGAGGGATCTTGGGGTCCGAATTCCATAGGACACTCAAAGCAGCTGTACAGGTTGACTCTGTGGTTAAGAAGGCGTATGGTTTATTGGCCTTCATTAATCATGGGATTGAGTTTAGGAGTCGAGGGGTAATGTTGCAGCTATATAGGACCCTGATCAGACCCCATTTGGAGTACTGTGCTCAGTTCTGGTCGCCTCACTACAGGAAGAATATGGAAACTGTAGAAAGGGTGCAGAGGAGATTTACAAGGATGTTGCCTGGATTGGGGAGCATGCCTTATGAGAATAGGTTGAGTGAACTCGGCCTTTTCTCCCTGGACCAACAGAGGATGAGAGGTGACCTGATGGAGGTGTATAAGATGATGAGAGGCATTGATTGTGTGGATAGTCAGAAGCTTTTTCCCAGGGCAGAAATGGCTAACATGAGAGGGCACAATTTTAAGGTGCTTGGAAGTAGGTACAGAGGAGATGTCAGGGGTAAGTTTTTTTTACACAGAGTGGTGAGTGCGTGGAATGGGCTGCCGGCGGAGGTGGTGGAGGCGGATACAATAGGGTCTTTTAAGAAACTCCTGGATAGGTACATAGAGTTTAGAAAAATAGAGGGCTATGGGTAACCCTAGGTAATTTCTAAAGTAAGGACATGTTCGGCACAGCATTGTGGGCCGAAGGGCCTGTATTGTGCTGTAGGTTTTCCATGGTTAGGACAACGAGTTAATGTTTTTTTTTATTTAGAGATGCAGCACAACTGTTCGAGCCACACCACCCAGCAACTCACCTATTTAACCCCAGCCTAGACACAGGACAATTTACA
The DNA here is from genome assembly GCF_048418815.1 of Hemitrygon akajei. Lineage (NCBI taxonomy): Eukaryota > Metazoa > Chordata > Chondrichthyes > Myliobatiformes > Dasyatidae > Hemitrygon > Hemitrygon akajei. The sequence goes on along the minus strand of NC_133142.1, from coordinate 71,601,136 downwards.
ATGACCAAGTAAACTACTAACTTAAATGTCTTTGAACTGTGGGAGGAAACCTGGAGCAAACCCTACACATTTCAGGAGGAGAACATATGAACTCTTTGCAGACAACATCGGAAATGAACACCACCACCAATGCCCTGAGCTGTAATAGTGTCATTCTAAGTGTGACACAGCCATGGTGCAGAACATTGTAATTCTTTTAAAATAAACAGGTTTGTTTTGTTATCAGTTGCACTATAGTAGTACGTGAATTTTTTGAGGACGTTTGGCTTGTATTAAACAGTGGCCATGGCAATCGGGCTGCAGCAAATTGGAACGTCTATCACAGAGTGACCACTGCACGTTGCTTTTGAATATTACCTGGTGCACCTGACAAGTAATGAAGTAGAGGGTAGGATCACTGTCAGCGCTTTCGACAAACGCCTCCACTACCACCATCCGATCCTCAATCACAAACACACATTCGTAATCCACTTCCGGGGGCTGCTGGGGAACAGAAACAGAGGTGGTTATGGTGACAGCACGCAGCCAGCTCAGAAGGCTGGGCACTCTTTTTTAAGTAAACACAAACACTAAACACTTGGGAAAATTGTGCGTATAGTTTAGAGGAATCCTGTGGATCAGTGTTTACATCTAATGGCACCCTAAGGAAAAATCTTCATGTGTGTCATCCAGGACAAACCCCCTTTCTCATTACTAACATCAAGTATAGGCACCTGAAGATGCACATTGAAGGTTTTAGGAACAGCTTCTTCCCCTCTGCCTTCAGATTTCTGAACCGCTGACAGGCTCTACCTCACTATCCTTCTCTTGCACTACTTGCTTTATATTTTGTTGTAACGTATGGAATTTTTTTCTAAATTTCTGGTATGGTACTGCTGCCACAGATTTCACAACATTCAGTACTGTGCAAAAATATGTGTGTAAGGGCACTTTATCTGAATGCCCACAGTATTCGTAAGAAGGTCAGTGTATTTTTGACATAAAGGGGTATGATTTAGTGGCCATTATAGAAACATGGTTACAGGGTGGAGAGGATTAGGAATTAAATACACAGGGATATCAGGTAATACAGAAGGATAGGCAGGAAGGTAAGGGAGATGGGGTTCTTAATTAAAGAAGAGATCAGGGCAATAGTGAGAGACGATGTAAGATCTAAGGAGCAGAATGTTGAATCCATCTAGGTAGAGATTAGCAGTACTAAAGAGAAAAAAATCACTGGTGGGAGTTGTCTATTGGTCACTGAATGATAACTTTACAGTGGCACAGGCAATAAACCGAGAACTATCTGAGGCATGTAAGAATGGAACAGCAGCTATCGTGGGGGATTTTAACCTGCACATTGATTGGGTGAATCAAGTTAGTCGAGACGGTCTTTAGGAGGACTTCACAGAATGCATCCATGATGGCTTTCTTGAACAGCATGTTACTGACTCTACAAGGGAACGTGTTATCTTAGATCTGGTCCTGTGCAATGAGACTGGTAAAACTGGTGATCTTGTAGCTAGGGATCCTCTTGGAGAGAGTGATCACAGAATCATTAAACACACACAAAAAGCTGGTGGAACACAGCAGGCCAGGCAGCATCTATAGGAAGAAGTAGAGTCAACGTTTTGGGCCGAGACCCTTCATCAGGATTAACGGACAAAAGAGATAGTAAGAGATTTGAAAGTAAGAGGGGGAGGGGGAGATCTGAAATGATAGGAGAAGATAGGAGGGGGAGGGGTGAAGCCAAGAGCTGGGAAGTTGATTGGCAAAAGGGATACGGAGCTAGAGAAGGGAAAGGATCATGGGATGGGAGGCCTCGGAAGAAAGAAAGGGGGAGGGGAGCACCACAGGAAGATGGCGAACAGGCAAAGAGTGATTGTGAGAGAGAAAGAGAGAGAGATAAAAGATAGGGATGGGGTGAGAAGAGGAGGAGGGGCATTAACGGAAGTTAGAGAAATCAATGTTCATGCCATCAGGTTGAGGGCTACCCAGACGGAATTTCATGCCATCAGGTTGCAGTATCATTAAGTTTCTCATACAAATGGAATAGTTTCATCTAAAACTAGTGTATTATGCCTAAACAAGGGAGACTACAACAGGATGGCAGGGAGAGTTGGATAGGGTAGACGGGGAACACAGGCTGTATGGTGGAACAGTTGAAAAACAGTGGAAGACTTTCAAAGGTTTCAAAGGTACATTTAATGTCAGAAATGGATACAATATACATCCTGAAAATCTTTTTCTTCGCAACCATCCACGAAAACAGAGGAGTACCCCCAAAGAATGAATGACAGTCAAATGTTAGTACACCCAGTGCCCCCCATGCGTAAGCAGCAGCAAAGCATTGATGCCCCCTCACTAGCAAAAAAAAGCATTGGCACCCTCCAACAAGGACTCAACTGTGCAGTAAAGCATCAATAAAGACACAGACTTGCAGTACCCCAAAGACTACTCGTTCACCCAGTAATTCGACATTCCACAGGCTCTCTCTCCCTAACAAGGGAAAAGGAGGTGTCCCCGTTTCATAGCGAGAGGGGACAACTCCCTGATTTACGATGTTAAAAGCCTGCTGCGTGGCTTTTTCTGAGCTCGGGTCTGGGCACACAGCCAGCTCTCTGCTTTTGCTCTTCTATGTATTCCCACGGCACACCAGATCCTTGTGGAGGCACCGCCTGCCTCCAAAATCCCAAAACTCTGAAGGCACATGGGTCCTTGGTATATCGAAGAGATTTCATGGTGCTCAACAAAAGTACATTTCAGTTAAAAGCAGGGACAGTAAGGGTGGGGAGAGCCAGCCATGGGTAACTAAAGAAATGAACGAAGGTATCAAACTAAAAGCTCGTGCGTACAAAGTTGCCAAGAGTAGTGGAAAACTGGAATAATGGGAAAACTTTAAAAAGCAACAAAGAACCACTAAGCGAGCATTAAAGAAAGGATGATAGATTATGAAAATAAACTAGCACAAAATATAAAAATGAATAGTAAAAGTTTTTATAATTATATAAAGCAGAAGAGAGTGGCCAAAGTGACCACAGGTCCTTGGAGGAGGAGAAGGGGGATTTGATATTGGGTAATGAGGAAATGGCAGAGGCTTTGATTGACTATTTTATGTTGGTATTCGTGGTAGAGGACATGTCTAACACGCCAAAGAGAGATGATACAGATGTGATGGGAGGTGAGGACCTCGATACAATAGTTATCACTAAAGAGGTAGTGTTGAGCAAACTTGTGGGCCTGCAGATAGACAAGTTCTGTGGTCCTGTTGCAATGCGTCCTAGGATACTGAAAGAAATTACAGAGGTTATTGTAGAGGCTTTGGTGATAATTTACCAAAATTCTCTGGACTCTGGGCAGGTTCCAGCAGATTAGAAGATGGCGAATGTCATGCCACTCTTCAAAAAAGGATGTAAGCAAAAGGCAAGTAAATATAGGTCAGTTAGTTTAACATCTGTAGTTGGAAAAATGCTTGAAGCTATCGTTCAAGAAGAAATAGTGAGGCATCTGGAAAGAAATGGATCCATCAGGCAGACGCAGCATGGATTCAGCACAGGCAGGTCCTGTTTGACAGACTTACTGGAGTTCTTTGAGGATATAACGAGCACAGTGGATAGAGGGGAACAGGTAGACGTTATTTACTTGGATTTCCAGAAGGCGTCCGATAAGGTGCCGCATAAAGACGTATCCATAAGATAAGGATGCATAAGAGTTGGGGTGATGTATTAGCACGGATAGAGGATTGGTTAACTAACAGAAAGCAGAGCATTGGGATACATGGGTGTTACTCTAGTTGGCAATCAGTGATGAGCGATGTGCCGCAGGGGTCGGTGCTGGGCCCGCAACTGTTCACAATACACATTAACGATCTGGACGAGGGGACTGAGTGTAGTGTATCTAAGTTTGCTGATGATACTAAATTGAGTGGAAAAGCAAACCGTGCAGAGGATACAGAGGTATATAGATAGGTTAAGTGAGTGTGCCAAGGTCAGCCAGATGGAATACAATGTTGGTAAATGCGAGATCATCCACTTTGGAAGGAATAATAGAAGAGCAGATTATTATTTAAATGGTGAAAGATTGCAGCATGCTGCTGTGCAGAGGGACTTGGGAGTGCTTGTGCATGAATTACAAAAGGTTGGTTTGCAGGTGCAGCAGGCTATCAAGAAGGCAAATGAATTGTTGGCCTTCATTGCTAGAGGGATTGAATTTAAGAGTAGGGAGGTCATGCTGCAACTGTACAGGGTATTGGATAGACTTTTGCATAGTAGGGGAATTAAGGGCTATGTGGGAAAGGGCAGGTAGGTGATCACGGTCAGATCAGCCGTGATCTCATTGAATGTCAGAGCAGGCTCGACAGGCCAGATGGCCGACTCCTGCTCCTACTTTTTATGTTTTTTGGCATATGTAAAAAAAAAAGTTCTGTAAAGTGAAAAATGCTTTCAAAATTAACAAAATGAAAATAATCTCAAAGCTGTAATTGCTGCCAAGGATGCATCTACTAAATATGGACTTTGGGGGGGGGGGTGGACACTTATTTTGTGTTTTATATTTGTAATTAATTTCAATCACTTTGTAGAGATCTGTTTTTACTTTGACATGAAAGAGTCTTTTTCTGCTGATCAGTCAAGAAAGCCAGATTAAATGCACTGTGATTCAATGTTGTAAAACAATAAAGTATGAAAGCTTCCGAGGTGGTGGTGGGGGGGTTAAATACTTTTGATAGGCACTGCAAATGTTCATCTTGCTCATGGGTACAAGCTACTAAAATTAAATACAAACTTTCAAAGACTTGTGATTGTGTCTCACCAATTTATGAATGAGACAATGTTCCTCCTATATCAGAATGAATAGGAGTTTCATTTTTAACTAATTCACTTCCTTTCCATCCTCATCAATACAAAGAGCTTGCAGTATGTTATAAAACAGCCTTTTGTTTCTCCTTATTCTTGTCAGATTCGAATTGAAGTTCCTTAGAAGTTCTGTTCTTAACTCATGCACTGCCTAGATCAGGGGCTCCTAACTTCGGGTCAACAGACCCCCCCAGTTAATGATAGTGTTCCATGGGATGAAGGTTGGGAAGCCCTCGCCTCGACGCAGCAAAGTAGTATGTCACCTAACATCCAGAAGGGGGATTCCTGGACCTGAAATAAAAGGGGAAGAAACCTCCTATCATCATCCACAAAAGCACTCAGTCGATTGTGGACAGGGCTGAGCACCGGGGACAACGTCTAAGCCACTGCAAACAGGATCATTTCTTTAGCTCCCCTATACCCAGGAGCCTGGGTCATTGAGGGGAGGATCTCATTAAAACCTATCGGATATTGAAATATTGACGGTGCCTAGCTGGAATTGATGTGGAGAGGGTCTTTCCTATAGTGGGGGAATCTGGAACCAGAGGGTACAGCCTCAGAATACAAGGATGTCCCTTTAGAACAGAGATGAGGAGGAATTTCTTCAGTAGAGGGTGGTGACTCTGTAGCATTCATTGCCACTGCCTAGTCATTGTTTGTATTTAAAGTGGAGTTTGATAGGTTCTTGTTATGAAGCGACGTGCTGGGACTTTGTCCTAAGTTGCCTGCAGCAAGGTAACTGAACAAGGTTGAAACAATGCCAAAATATTGCAATAAAAATAAAACTGACCTGGAAGTAATGAAGATTTTGGCCCATCAGGGTAATCTTTCGTTCCACATTGACTGGCAGAAGAGGGGAACCTTGCACATCATCTATGCAGGGGCAGGCTAGGGGTCCCCTATTCATCCCCTCATCACTCTGCACAAAGATCACACACACAACCTCATTATGCAGAAGCAAACTACAGAAAACCCAAATAAATCTGCACCACTTGCTCCATCTGCCTCATTTCCCCCCAAAGAGTAATTTCCACATTGCATGAAAGAGTTCCTAGTGCACTAATAAATCAATTGTTCCTCCAAAACGATATTTCTATTCAATGCTGTTATCAGACACCAATTCTGAAGGAGTACACATTAAAGGGTGGTCAGTATTATGTTCAATGCAGCAATTAATGACTGTAATTTGGGAGCAAATTTGATAATATTCTGGAAATTCTTTATTGGGTTACACTAAAGATTATTTTGTGTATGTGGATGAATTGTTTAATGTACTTCAAATCAACTGGCATTAAAACAGGAAAAAAGCTGCTGCAGGAACTCCGAGGGTCAGGAGCATCTGTGAGGGGCAACAAATTGTCAAGATGTTGTGTCGAAGCCCTGCATCTGTCCTGATGCAGACTTTGAGCTAAAACGACAGCATCTTGCTGCTGCAGGAACTCCGAGGGTCAGGAGCATCTGTGAGGGGGAACAAATTGTCAAGATGTTGTGTCAAAGCCCTGTATCTGTCCTGATGCAGACTTTGAACTAAAACGACAGCATCTTTCGTGCCCATAAATGCTGTTCCACCTGCAAAGTTTCTCCAGCAGATTGTGTGTTGCCCCACACTTCAGCATCTGCAGCATTTTTCATTTCCGAGTCATAGAACACTCTAGCACAGAAATATCTAGTGTGCTTAACCATTATTCTGTCTCACCGCAACCTGCATCTGGACTACAGCCCTCCATATCCCTTTCATCCGCATACTTATCCAAACTTCTCTTAAATGGAAACATAGAAAACCTACAGCACAATACAGGCCCTTCAGCCCACAAAGCTGTGACAAACATGTCATTACCTGAGAAATTACCTAGGGTTACCCATAGCCCTCTATTTTTCTGAGCTCCATATACCTGTCCAGGAGTCTCTTAAAAGACCCTATTGTATCCACCTCCACCATTGTTGCTGGCAGCCCATTCCATGCACTCACTACTCTTGGTGTAAAAAAAAACTTACCCCTGACATCTCCTCTGTACCTACTTCCAAACACCTTAAAACTGTGCCCTCTCATGCTAGCCATTTCAACCCTGGGAAAAAGCCTCTGACTATCCACACGATCAATGCCTCTCAACATCTTATACACCTCTATCAGGTCACCTCTCATCCTGCATTGCTCTAAGGAAAAAAGGCCAAGTTCACTCAACCATTCTCCCCAATCCAAGAAACATCCTTGTAAATCTCCTCTGCAACCTTTCTAAGGTTTCCACATCCAAATGTTGAAATCAATTCCGCACCCACTTCGGCTGGTAGCTTGTTCCACATTCTCACACCTTCTGACTAAATGTTTATTTTAAACATTTCACCTTTCACCCTTAACCCATGATTTCTAGTTCTAGTCTCACCCAACATCAGTGGAAAAACCCTAGCTGGACCCCTCATCATTCTGTATACCTCTATCAAATCGCCCCTCATTCTCCTATGCTTCAGAGAATAAACTCCTAACCTATACACTCTTTCCCTATAACATAGTTCCTCAATTCCCAACAATACCCTTGTAAATTTTTGTTAAAAATAAGCTTCCGTATTCCAAAAGGTGGGGACGTCCACTGACATGCTGGGGTTTGTAGTCACCTGCTGTGTAACCAGGATGGGCAGTAATGCAGACACAGCCGTGGTCTTGGACTGGGCACGGTGGGCAGTAATGCAGACACAGCCGTGGTCTAGGACTGGGCACGGTGGGCAGTAATGCAGACACAGCCGTGGTCTTGGACTGGGCACGGTGGGCAGTAATGCAGACACAGCCGTGGTCTTGGACTGGGCACGGTGGGCAGTAATGCAGACACAGCCGTGGTCTTGGACTGGGCACGGTGGGCAGTAATGCAGACACAGCCGTGGTCTTGGACTGGGCAAGATGGGCAGTAATGCAGACATAGCCGTGGTCTTGGACTGGGCACGGTGGGCAGTAATGCAGACACAGCCGTGGTCTTGGACTGGGCACGGTGGGCAGTAATGCAGACACAGCCGTGGTCTTGGACTGGGCACGGTGGGCAGTAATGCAGACACAGCCGTGGTCTTGGACTGGGCACGGTGGGCAGTAATGCAGACACAGCCGTGGTCTTGGACTGGGCACGGTGGGCAGTAATGCAGACACAGCCGTGGTCTTGGACTGGGCACGGTGGGCAGTAATGCAGACACAGCCGTGGTCTTGGACTGGGCACGGTGGGCAGTAATGCAGACACAGCCGTGGTCTTGGACTGGGCACGGTGGGCAGTAATGCAGACACAGCCGTGGTCTTGGACTGGGCACGGTGGGCAGTAATGCAGACACAGCCGTGGTCTTGGACTGGGCACGGTGGACAGTAATGCAGACACAGCCGTGGTCTTGGACTGGGCACGGTGGGCAGTAATGCAGACACAGCCGTGGTCTTGGACTGGGCACGGTGGGCAGTAATGCAGACACAGCCGTGGTCTTGGACTGGGCACGGTGGGCAGTAATGCAGACACAGCCGTGGTCTTGGACTGGGCAAGATGGGCAGTAATGCAGACACAGCCGTGGTCTTGGACTGGGCACGGTGGGCAGTAATGCAGACACAGCCGTGGTCTTGGACTGGGCACGGTGGGCAGTAATGCAGACACAGCCGTGGTCTTGGACTGGGCACGGTGGGCAGTAATGCAGACACAGCCGTGGTCTTGGACTGGGCACGGTGGGCAGTAATGCAGACACAGCCGTGGTCTTGGACTGGGCAAGATGGGCAGTAATGCAGACACAGCCGTGGTCTTGGACTGGGCACGGTGGGCAGTAATGCAGACACAGCCGTGGTCTTGGACTGGGCACGGTGGGCAGTAATGCAGACACAGCCGTGGTCTTGGACTGGGCACGGTGGGCAGTAATGCAGACACAGCCGTGGTCTTGGACTGGGCACGGTGGGCAGTAATGCAGACACAGCCGTGGTCTTGGACTGGGCACGGTGGGCAGTAATGCAGACACAGCCGTGGTCTTGGACTGGGCACGGTGGGCAGTAATGCAGACACAGCCGTGGTCTTGGACTGGGCAAGATGGGCAGTATTGCAGACACAGCCGTGGTCTTGGACTGGGCACGGTGGGCAGTAATGCAGACACAGCCGTGGTCTTGGACTGGGCACGGTGGGCAGTAATGCAGACACAGCCGTGGTCTTGGACTGGGCACGGTGGGCAGTAATGCAGACACAGCCGTGGTCTTGGACTGGGCACGGTGGGCAGTAATGCAGACACAGCCGTGGTCTTGGACTGGGCACGGTGGGCAGTAATGCAGACACAGCCGTGGTCTTGGACTGGGCACGGTGGGCAGTAATGCAGACACAGCCGTGGTCTTGGACTGGGCACGGTGGGCAGTAATGCAGACACAGCCGTGGTCTTGGACTGGGCACGGTGGGCAGTAAGGCAGACACAGCCGTGGTCTTGGACTGGGCACGGTGGGCAGTAATGCAGACACAGCCGTGGTCTTGGACTGGGCACGGTGGGCAGTAATGCAGACACAGCCGTGGTCTTGGACTGGGCACGGTGGGCAGTAATGCAGACACAGCCGTGGTCTTGGACTGGGCACGGTAGGCAGTAATGCAGACACAGCCGTGGTCTTGGACTGGGCACGGTGGGCAGTAATGCAGACACAGCCGTGGCCTTGGACTGGGCACGGTGGGCAGTAATGCAGACACAGCCGTGGTCTTGGGCTGGGCACGGTGGGCAGTAATGCAGACACAGCCGTGGTCTTGGACTGGGCAAGATGGGCAGTAATGCAGACACAGCCGTGGCCTTGGACTGGGCACGGTGGGCAGTAATGCAGACACAGCCGTGGTCTTGGACTGGGCACGGTGGGCAGTAATGCAGACAGCCGTGGTCTTGGACTGGGCACGGTGGGCAGTAATGCAGACACAGCCGTGGTCTTGGACTGGGCACGGTGGGCAGTAATGCAGACACAGCCGTGGTCTTGGACTGGGCACGGTGGGCAGTAATGCAGACACAGCCGTGGTCTTGGACTGGGCACGGTGGGCAGTAATGCAGACACAGCCGTGGTCTTGGGCTGGGCACGGTGGGCAGTAATGCAGACAGCCGTGGTCTTGGGCTGGGCACGGTGGGCAGTAATGCAGACTCAGCCGTGATCTTGGACTGAGCACGGTGGGCAGTAATGCAGACACAGCCGTGGTCTTGGACTGGGCACGGTGGGCAGTAATGCAGACACAGCCGTGGTCTTGGACTGGGCAAGATGGGCAGTAATGCAGACACAGCCGTGGTCTTGGACTGGGCATGGTGGGCAGTAATGCAGACACAGCCGTGGTCTTGGACTGGGCACGGTGGGCAGTAATGCAGACACAGCCGTGGTCTTGGACTGGGCACGGTGGGCAGTAATGCAGACACAGCCGTGGTCTTGGACTGGGCACGGTGGGCAGTAATGCAGACACAGCCGTGGTCTTGGACTGGGCACGGTGGGCAGTAATGCAGACACAGCCGTGGTCTTGGACTGGGCACGGTGGGCAGTAATGCAGACACAGCCGTGGTCTTGGACTGGGCACGGTGGGCAGTAATGCAGACACAGCCGTGGTCTTGGACTGGGCACGGTGGGCGGTAATGCAGACACAGCCGTGGTCTTGGACTGGGCACGGTGGGCAGTAATGCAGACACAGCCGTGGTCTTGGACTGGGCAAGATGGGCAGTAATGCAGACACAGCCGTGGTCTTGGACTGGGCACGGTGGGCAGTAATGCAGACACAGCCGTGGTCTTGGACTGGGCACGGTGGGCAGTAATGCAGACACAGCCGTGGTCTTGGACTGGGCACGGTGGGCAGTAATGCAGACACAGCCGTGGTCTTGGACTGGGCACGGTGGACAGTAATGCAGAGACAGCCGTGGTCTTGGACGGGGCACGGTGGACAGTAATGCAGAGACAGCCGTGGTCTTGGGCTGGGCACGGTGGGCAGTAATGCAGACACAGCCGTGGTCTTGGACTGGGCACGGTGGGCAGTAATGCAGACACAGCCGTGGTCTTGGACTGGGCACGGTGGGCGGTAATGCAGACACAGCCGTGGTCTTGGACTGGGCACGGTGGGCAGTAATGCAGACACAGCCGTGGTCTTGGACTGGGCACGGTGGGCAGTAATGCAGACACAGCCGTGGTCTTGGACTGGGCACGGTGGGCAGTAATGCAGACACAGCCGTGGTCTTGGACTGGGCAAGATGGGCAATAATGCAGACACAGCCGTGGTCTTGGACTGGGCACGGTGGGCAGTAATGCAGACACAGCCGTGGTCTTGGACTGGGCACGGTGGGCAGTAATGCAGACACAGCCGTGGTCTTGGACTGGGCACGGTGGGCAGTAATGCAGACACAGCCGTGGTCTTGGACTGGGCAAGATGGGCAATAATGCAGACACAGCCGTGGTCTTGGACTGGGCACGGTGGGCAGTAATGCAGACACAGCCGTGGTCTTGGACTGGGCACGGTGGGCGGTAATGCAGACACAGCCGTGGCCTTGGACTGGGCACGGTGGGCAGTAATGCAGACACAGCCGTGGTCTTGGACTGGGCACGGTGGGCAGTAATGCAGACACAGCCGTGGTCTTGGACTGGGCAAGATGGGCAGTAATGCAGACACAGCCGTGGTCTTGGACTGGGCAAGATGGGCAGTAATGCAGACACAGCCGTGGTCTTGGACTGGGCACGGTGGGCAGTAATGCAGACACAGCCGTGGTCTTGGACTGGGCAAGATGGGCAGTAATGCAGACACAGCCGTGGTCTTGGACTGGGCACGGTGGGCGGTAATGCAAACTCAGCCGTGGTCTTGGACTGGGCACGGTGGGCAGTAATGCAGACACAGCCGTGGTCTTGGACTGGGCACGGTGGGCGGTAATGCAGACACAGCCGTGGTCTTGGACTGGGCAAGATGGGCAATAATGCAGACACAGCCGTGGTCTTGGACTGGGCAAGATGGGCAATAATGCAGACACAGCCGTGGTCTTGGACTGGGCACGGTGGGCAGTAATGCAGACACAGCCGTGGTCTAGGACTGGGCACGGTGGGCAGTAATGCAGACACAGCCGTGGTCTAGGACTGGGCACGGTGGGCAGTAATGCAGACACAGCCGTGGTCTTGGACTGGGCAAGATGGGCAGTAATACAGACACAGCCGTGGTCTTGGACTGGGCAAGATGGGCAGTAATGCAGACACAGCCGTGGTCTTGGGCTGGGCACGGTGGGCAGTAATGCAGACACAGCCGTGGTCTAGGACTGGGCACGGTGGGCAGTAATGCAGACACAGCCGTGGTCTTGGACTGGGCAAGATGGGCAGTAATGCAGACACAGCCGTGGTCTTGGACTGAGCACGGTGGGCAGTAATGCAGACACAGCCGTGGTCTTGGACTGGGCAAGATGGGCAATAATGCAGACACAGCCGTGGTCTTGGACTGGGCACGGTGGGCAGTAATGCAGACACAGCCGTGGTCTTGGACTGGGCACGGTGGGCAGTAATGCAGACACAGCCGTGGTCTTGGACTGGGCACGGTGGGCAGTAATGCAGACACAGCCGTGGTCTTGGACTGGGCACGGTGGGCAGTAATGCAGACACAGCCGTGGTCTTGGACTGGGCACGGTGGGCAGTAATGCAGACACAGCCGTGGTCTTGGACTGGGCACGGTGGACAGTAATGCAGACACAGCCGTGGTCTTGGACTGGGCACGGTGGGCGGTAATGCAGACTCAGCCGTGGTCTTGGACTGGGCACGGTGGGCAGGAATGCAGACACAGCCGTGGTCTTGGACTGGGCACGGTGGGCAGTAATGCAGACACAGCCGTGGTCTTGGACTGGGCACGGTGGGCAGTAATGCAGACACAGCCGTGGTCTTGGACTGGGCACGGTGGGCGGTAATGCAGACACAGCCGTGGTCTTGGGCAGGTTGTGAACAGGTGCCACAGTGATTTGAATTGTGATAGCAGCCGCAAGCATCAGACCAAACTGTTTTATTACACATTTATTAAGAAGTTTCTCAGCTAAAAATTTCTGTACTTTAACCTGGTTGTTCAGGTTATCACAATGTTCTAGTTGCCATATTATTACTCAGAAAAAAAATTATTCTGAACAGAATTTTAACTATCTTAATGATATCTGGCACATAATCTATTGCAGACACGGCTAACTTTCTGACAGTCAAGTTCAAGGGTGGCCACTGTAAAACGAGCTGGACTTACCTGTCTGAAGGAGGATGGAGAGCCAGGGTCAAAGTGGTAGTCAACCTCAGAGTCGAGTAGGTGGAGAAAAGCAGGAGAAGGGTTCTCAACATCTCCGTCACCCGACAGGAGAACAGCAGCAGCTGAAAACACTGCAGTGTCGTTCTCAACCTGCACAGGGTCTACCCAAACATCTGGCTCCTTCCAATCTCCTGCGTCCTTTGTCGGCCAATCAGAGAGGGTGGGCAGCACCCAGGAGGTGGGGTTATCAGGCCTGGGGTCGGTTGGCACCGCAAACCGAGTGGAAGGGGGCTCTGTGGGATCCTCAGGAGGAGCGGTCGTGACAGAAGGGACACCATCCACGTCCGTAGCATTCGAGGAAGAGGCTAAAGTGGTTGCCATTGAAGTGTCCGTGGTCCAAGAAGTAGGAACGCCCACCACCGTGCTGGGGCTTGTAGACACCTGCTCCGTAACCATGGTGGGTGGTCCTGTAGATGCATCTGGGATCTCAGACAGGTTGCCCACATGTGCCACAGTAGTTTCAGCAATGGTGGCAGCCACAGCAGGGGTGGTCGCTGCCACAGAGGGACCAGCGGTGGTTGACTGCATGGTTACGGTGCTTGTGACGGCTGTGGTGGTGGGAGCCACAGCTGGAGCTGATGTTGTGGGCACAGTGGTCACCAGGTCAGTTGGCATGGCTGCTTGGGAGGTAGGTGATGCCACTGTGGCATCCACAGTCACTGGCACCGTGGTCGATGGGGTGGCAGGAATAGTGGTAGCCCTTGTTGTGGGGGCAGCAGTGGTGGGGTGGGGAGCGGCTGGGACTACTGTGGCATTGACATGGAGTGGTTTGGTCGAAAGACTTGGAGGAGCCACGTAGGATAGAACAACCTGTCAGGGAACGATCACCATTGAAACCAATCAGCACAGACAGAAAGGGCGGAAAAGGATTGGAGGGAGACACACAAACAAAGGGAAGCGGGATAGCGAGAGATTGAAAATAACTCATTATTTATGATTGTAGAATCAAAAGAATATGCAAAATAAAAATCACACTGAATGACTGTAGTGAAGCTGCATTAAGCAGCCCCTTATTGAAGGAGCTCTGGGCATACCAAAGAATTTTTGAACTGGAGTAATCTCTAAATTGATAAACATCCTCCAGCAACTTTATATTAATTTAAAAAGACATAATTGAAAAAAGTGTGACAAAGCTGCTGTAGTTTTGAAGGGGATTCTTCACCTTTTTTAAACAAAAAAAGCAATGCTAACATGCCAGTGATATTAAACCTGACTCTGAGATTGATTGTGTAGCATTGCTTCTCTTCCAAAGGATTTCTGAAAACAAAACTCATTTAAATGATCACCATTTGGAGAGGTTGTGGTGGATTGGTTTATACCGTACAGCTCCTTTAATAGAGGGGAAAGCTCACAAACTGAAGATCAGACACATTCAAGACTACAGGTGTTCACCCAAGAAAGTGAGGCTGTGTATTTTTGGATACAGCTTTGCAGAAGAGAATTCACCAGGAAGTGACAAAGTGCATTCTTTACACCAAGCTGCTACAAGAAAATCTTACACTGACCGGCAAAATGCATCAAATTTAACAACTCCTTTGTGAACAGTGTCAAAAGAAATATATCTTACATCGAGTTGACATGTTGTCAGTTCCTTCCATCCTTTATTCTCTCCTCTTTACTTTAGTTCCCTTTGCTACATCGTTCTTTAAGAAGTGATCTGGCTTTTTTTAAATTTAGTCTATTTCCTCATTCCTAACTATCAACTGAAGGATAAGTTAACATCTATTTAATATACAATATCACTCCTTTGCTTTATGTTCTTTTAAAAAGGAGGACAATCGTTAAGATTAGAGCTCAAGTTCCACCAGGACAGCTGAAAGATTTAGATTAATTATGTAAATCTGGAATCAAAAGCTGGCATCCATTCATTGTGACAAGGGAATTAGTGGATCATCGTTAAATTCCTCTCGGTAGCAAACCAAGACTTCCTTACCTGTTCTGGTTGCTATGAGCCTGACATGGAAATATTCTCTCAAACTGCCCAGCCAGGCAATTCAAAACAGTTAAGGGATGGGCAATGTCTCGGCTTGGAACCAATTACTACATCATATAAATAACTAATTTCAGAAATAACTGTGGACACTGTGCATTGGATCTAAGTAATATATCATTCTATAATCAATTCATAAACCAAAGAAAATAAAAGTAGAGTGGAGAAGTGGACACCATCTATAGTTCTCGCTGCCTCACTAGAGTGGTCAACATAATCCCCACCACACCACACACAACAAAAATATCAGGTAGAAGATACAAAAGCATGTACTACCAGGCTCAAGGACAGCTTCTATCCCAGCGTTATCAGATATTAAATTGCTCCCTATTACAATGAGATAGGCTCGACCACACAATGGGATCTCACAACTTGCCTATCTGCGCACGCACTTTCTCTGTAACTGTAACATTTTATTCTGCATTGTTATTGTTATCCCTTGCATTACCTCACTGCACTGTTGCAATGAAATTATCTGAGTTTCATGCAAAACAAAATTTTTCACTGTACCTCAATACACACTACCATAATAAACTACTTCACCAATTAAAACAACAACACACAGACAACACACAAAATGCTGGTGGAACACAGCAGACCAGGCAGCATCTATAAGGAGAAGCAATGTCGACATTTCGGGCCGAGACCCTTCTCCCTATAGATGCTGCCTGGCCTGCTGTGTTCCACCAGCATTTTGTGTGTGTTGTTTGAATTTCCAGCATCTGCAGATTTCCTCGTGTTTGCTCTTTAAACACACAGACAGCAAACTTTTAAATATGGTTCTTATTTGTTGACTATTCAACATATTTTGAGAAGCTTGATCTCCCACACTGACCAATCATTCCGGAGTAGACTTCCTCAATCAAGCTGTGCAATCGGAGTACCCAGGATGCAGTTGGTAATATGACCCAGGAGAAACATATATGGTCAAACTGTGGAATTCTAACTTCTGGAGTGCAGTCTTGCTTATCAGTGAGTTCCTACCTCAGGGTAACCTCCCACTCATCTGTGACTAAGCAGTTAAGCAAACCAAATTCTGATCTCTAAAGCACTTAAAGTTTAAAACGCAGCAAGAAGAGTGGACTGCTCAATCCACCATGTGATTAGTTCCTGCCCAGGATGAGGAGTTACCAACGTGAACCACCACAACACAACCACTGGTGGATCAGACACTGAACAATCGAGCAAAATTCACCAGGAATTATCCTGCCAATCCGTTTGACACAAGCTGATTTATTTACTTCACTTAGTAATTCCGCTTCCTCCTCTACCACTCAACCTTCGTATGCCCAACCAGGCCAAGTAACACTGTGATGGAGCAACAAACAGCCATCCAGAGGAACTCAGTGGGTCAAGCAGCATCTTTGGGTGGGTGGGTGTCTGGGTAGAAGGAGGTAGAACTGAAACCCTGCATCAGAACTGTTTCTGACTGCTCTTGGCCCAAAACAAAACTCCTCATACCTTGATTATATCCCGTAGCCACCCCCTCCCCCCCGACCACAGACCAGTCCCTTCCCACCGACATCTAAGACACCTTGTGTGTCTCCTATCATTTTGACAACTTCCAAATCCCTGGCCCCCACCATCTCATCTTCGCCATGTATATGCTCAGTCTTTGCTCACTACTCTGACATTCTGATAAATCTCTGCTCTCCCTTTCCAAGCGAAGCCCATCCATTTTAAGAGGCAACTATCACTGTTGAGTTCAGAAAATCTCCTTGCCCTCACAAATTCTCACTGTTCCACTCTTCAAATGCACAGATGGAAGATTCCGGAGTGAATTAGCTCCCTCCTGCAACCATGCAGATGTGGACTTCAAGGCTGCCTGACCATCTCAGATGAGATTAACCTTGCCCTTAAACAGCCATTACATGGTTTTCCGAAGAAGTCGTTCAACACTGAGTCAGCTGATTGGCAGGTTCCTCACCCTCCTGAAAAGGTGCTTGAAGATATTAGGGGGTGAGAAGGTGAAGATGTGGGGAAAGGCCAGGGACTACTGACATGGGCAGTCATTGGTGTAAGTCAGGATCTATCATTAAGGACCCTCACTGTCTGGGACATGCCCCCTTCTCACTCCTACCATAAGGGAGAAGGTACACAAGTCTAAAGACACACACTCAATGTTTTAGAAACAGCTTTTTCCCCTCTGCCATCAGATTTCTGAATGGTCCATGAACTCAGGAACACTACCTCACTACCCCTCTTTTAACTGAATAGTAACATTTTACATTGCACTGTGCATCTGTTGGCACAAAACAACAAATTTCTAAACCAGACTGATCAGAAACATGATTCTGAGTAAGGTTGAGGTGACAGGTGGAACCTGGGATTATCCTAATCTGAATTAATTGAGAGAAACCCTCCAAGAGGCATTTGCGTCCAGCTCTCCTTCCAAAACTCACTCCACTAAGCCGATCTCTAAAACAGGAGAATGTCCATCCAACCTTGGCACTTACGTTCTCATTAAAAATGATCACCGCATCCTCACAGGTGGTGTTGTGGGTACAATAGTGCTGAAGCACACACCAGTTACAGCCCCATCGACTACGCACACAGCCTCGACACCTGCAGAAACGGTGCGGAGAGAAGCACAAGTTAGAAACAATGGACCTTGACACAGAGATGTAAGAAGCTGAAAGGATTACAAGTGTTAAAAGGCTGATAACATTGTATAGAGTAACATCAGAATCAAAGTCTGCCATAAATGATCCTAGCCCAGCTGCAAGAGGAGGAGGTGTGAGCACGAGGCTAGAAACCCCACCCTGTAAAAACTCAGAGCTATCGAAATGCCAAATGAAGTTCCAAAGACCTCATCCCTGGGAGAAGAATCTTCACCTAGAAGTCAGGTGGTGAAAGCAGAAGACACAGAGTCGATCAACCTTCTACAGGCCCAGGACAGAGGACCCTAGAGAGCTATGCTGACAGCCTATGCCCCAGTAGGAGTGATAGGATAAGAAGAAGAAGAACATCAGATAATGTGGTCTTCATAACTGTTCATTGTGCCTCACCCCTTGTCCCCATTTTAACAGAGATATATAGACACATTCAAGGATTGAGTATCCACTGTCTGTGGGGTCAAGAAGGCTAAAGACTTACAACCTGCTGTCTCAAAGTTCTAGTTGTTCTGCTTCTATCTTGATCTCTGGTGCTGACCATGTGGAGTTTGCACGTTTTTCCTCTAACCAGACTCCGTTCTCTTTCCACAGATGCTGCCTGATCTGTGGAATGCTTCCAGCCTTTATGGCTTTATCTTTAGATTTCCAGTATGGGCAGTCTACTTGCTCTTCATTAACTGATATTGAATTTGCTCTCACACACAAAATGCGGGTGGAACACAGCAGGCCAGGCAGCATCTATAGGGAGAAGAGCTGTCGACGTTTCAGGCCGAGACCCTTCGTCAGGACTAACTGAAAGTAAGACAGTAAGAGATTTAAGAGCTTCTCCCTATAGATGCTGCCTGGCCTGCTGCGTTCCACAAGCATTTTGTGTGTGTCGTTTGAATTTCCAGCATCTGCAGATTTCCTCGTGTTTGCCTTGAATTTGCTCTCCTCTGTTTAAAAGGATTCCACATACTTACGGGGAATTCCTGGAGATCTCCTGCACTGCACCACAGTCATAGAATGTGAATTCTGCTGTTGTCAGCGTGATGTTGAAGAACATGATTTGCAAATTGACTGTCACGTGATCTGGAGAGGAAATCAGAAGTTGAAATTTAGAGCTGTTCTCCCACTGGGCACATTCACTGGAAACCAGGACAAGAAACTCCACAAATCCCACCCAAGGGCAGCCAGAACTATGGATACAAGCTTGGCTTCTGGTAGTAGAGACCACATCCAACCATTTGCCTAGTCAGATCATCTTCTGACACCAGCTGTGGTTCATTTCTAACACCCATGTGTTTAAGTCTAACCAAGAGTCTGAGTACAATACCTGCATCAATATTTGAATGCAAGAGAGCTCCATGCTAGAGGTGACATTGCCTTTCCAATGGGATGTTTAACTGTTTTCCCAAATAAAGAGCATTATTCTGAGGGACAGCAGGTAAGAATTTATTTTAACCAATACCACTATCGATACCCCAGTAGCACAGAGGTTAGTGTCGCTGTTACAGCTCTGGGTGTCAAAGTTCGAAGTTCAATTCCAATCTCATCAGTAAGGAGTCTGTACATCTTCGCCATAGAATGCTTGGGTTCTCTCCAGATGCTCCGGTTTCCTCCCACATTCCAAAGGCAGTTAGTGGGTAAATTGTTTGTTATGCTGTAATTAGGCTAGGGTTGAATGAGCGGTGGCTGGGCACTGTGACTCGAGGGGGCTGTATATCTAAAGCAGATGATTTAATCAGAATTCCAATGCAGTTTCTGAAAGCTTGGCCGCATTTCTTCTTCAGAGATTACACTTAACAGAAACCTCATTGGCCACACAGTACAGGGGCTATCTAGAATTCACAAGATGGTGGTATTTCCTCCTATTGTTGATCCATCAGACCTGGATTTTGACACAGAGATGGAGATCTAGTTGAATTCTATCTTTCTGTATCCCTAAAATTGGGTCACTTTCTGGAACTATTCATGAAATATTAATGTCTGTGGATCTGTGTCTACTGGATACCATTTCTAGCCACATTGTGAAAACAAGTTGCTTACTGCACGGAGCCAAAGTTTATCCACTTTACCTACTAACCTTGCACTTATCAAAACAGATGCCTGTAAGTTCCTTCAAAATCTCACGTGCTATTAAAACACAACCCTTATGACATACAACAATGCATATCATTCTTGTGGAACTTCTCATGAATATATAAACCTTGAATTTTTTTAACATCTCAGCAGATTAACATGGAAAAATGCTGTGATTAGCCTTCTGGACTGTATTCCCTAAATCCAGGAATTCCATGAAAATTCCTTCCTCCTGACAAGTACCTACCTGCTCCTGCTTTTGTTGGTGGAAGATTCTGGGGCTTTGGGGACCAGCAAACGACACCATTCTCAGTAATGGTGGCCGGACTGGAATAATCCTCAAACTGACAGGTGTAGAACTCGTCCTCAGCAAGAAGGGGTAAGTCAGCAACACTTACAAAGACCTGGAAACAGGACAAAAGAAGGTCAACTTGGAGGTTTATAAGACAGCCTTTGTTGTCCATCGACTTTGACAATGATGAGGAACCTGTGCAGGACAACTTTTGAAGTGGGAAAGCCGTTGCACTGGGGCAGTTCCAGTCTCTCGACCTCAGAAACCCTACTCCAGTACTACGAATGGTCATCACAACCGGAGAGCTCCTTGTTTGCCTTCTGTGCCTCACCATGCCCTTGGCTCTCCATGAAGCACTGCAGACCTGCCTTCCTGGCCACTGGATCTCACTAGTGATCTCATCCACCCAGTCCACTGGAACCGACTTCACCTGCTGGGACAGGCACTGACTACATTTGTAGTGTGTGGTAATACATGTAGGGTGCAGGGGTTTTCCTGAATGATATTGGAAACTGGATAAATTGGGAACTGATTTTAGAGGAGAAACAAAATTAATATATCATATCCACTGCATCTGTGATACATGACCTGCCCTATTTGAAAAATGATTTAAACTCTAGCCTTGATTATAGATTCTGTACAATTGGAACTTTTTTACAAGTTACTGTAATAGGGAAGAAAAATTGGTTTAACACAATTTGTTTCCAAACAGAAAACATTCATATCAAAAAGAAAACAATAGAGAAATCTTGCAATTCAAGAAATCAAAACCATACGTCAGTGGAGCAGATTAGGCCATTCAGCCCATCGAGACTGCTCCACTGTTCCTTCATGGCTGATTACTTTTCCTTCTCCTGTCTTCTCCCCATAACCTTTGACATGCTAAATAATCAAGAACCTATCAGTTTCCACTTTAAATACACCCAATGACTTGCCTCCACAGCTGTCTGTGGCAATGAATTCCACAGATTCACCACCCTCTGACTAAAGAAATTTCTCATCTCTGTTCTAAAGGGATGTTTGTAATGTATGGATCTATTTCTTTTAGAGTCAGGACTGCCCCCCTGCCCCCCGTCTGTGAATGCATTGCTGTCTGCACATGGATATTGTTCTCTCTCTACAATGTGAATACACCAATTAAAGCCACCTTCTGCATGCATTATTATTTCATTGACATGTAGTTGTGCAGACACAGCAAATTAGTGACAAGTACAAACCTGAATGTCACCAACTGCACCGACAGGTAGGGGATGAAACAGCAAGAGTTAAACAGCACGGGAAAGCCGTCACAGATGCTAACAAATGAACGTGTAACAGTGAAAGAGGTGCTGAATTTAAAGTGAAAATAACGTGGCGATGTCTTCGGTTGGGATGTTGATAAATTCAATAGTGTTAATGAAGGTTGGGAGTCATATAATGAGAGAGCTAAACTGTATTCTAGCCGAACAACGTGGAGGAGCAAAAGAAAGCTCCTACAATTGTTAGCTTAATGGGCCCGAGAATATACAATCTTTTATGCAACTTCATTGGTTGATCGGCAGAAAAAGAGAATGGGAAGAAAGGGATCCTATTCTGGCTGGCTGCCAGTTACCAGTGGATTTCCACAGGGGGTGGTGTTGGGACCGCTGCTTTTTACGATGTATGTCAATGATTTGGACTATGGGATTAATGGATTTGTGGCTGAATTTGTTGATGATACAAAGATAGGTGGAGGGGTGGGTAGTGTTGAGGAAAAAAACAGCCTGCAAAGAGACTAAGATAGTTTAGTGGAATGGGCAAAGAAGTGACAAAGGAAATATAATGTTAGAAAGTGTATGGTTATGCACTTTGCTGGAAGAAATAAATGGGCAGACCATTATTTAGATTACCTAGATCTAGTATTAGGTAATGAACTGGGTCAGGTCACAGATCTGTCAGTGGGTGAGCATCTGGGGGACAGTGACCACCGCTCCCTGACCTCTAGCATTATCATGGAAAAGAATAGAATCAGAGAGGACAAGAAAATATTTAATTGGGGAAGGACAAATTATGAGGCTATAAGGCTAGAACTTGTGGGTGTGAATTAGGATGATGTTTTTGCAGGGAAATGTACTATGGACATGTGGTCGATGTTTAGGGATATCTTGCAGGATGTTAGGGATAAATTTGTCCCGGTGAGGAAGATAAAGAATGGTAGGGTGAAGGAACCATGGGTGACAAGTGAAGTGGAAAATCTGGTCAGGTGGAAGAAGGCAACATACATGAGGTTTAGGAAGCAAGGATCAGATGGGTCTATTGAGGAATATAGGGTAGCAAGAAAGGAGCTTAAGAAGGGGCTGAGAAGAGCAAGAAGGGGGCATGAGAAGCCCTTGGTGAGTAGGGTAAAGGAAAACCCCAAGGCATTCTTCAATTATGTGAAGAACAAAAGGATGACAGGAGTGAAGGTAGGACCGAATAGAGATAAAAGTGGGAAGATGTGCCTGGAGGCTGTGGAAGTGAGCAAGGTCTTCAATGAATACTTCTCTTCGGTATTCACCAATGAGAGGGAACTTGATGACGTTGAGGACAATATGAGTGAGGTTGATGTTCTGGAGCATGTTGATATTATGGGAGAGGAGGTGTTGGAGTTGTTAAAATACATTAGGACGGATAAGTCCCCGGGGCCTGAAGGAATATTCCCCAGGTTGTTCCACGAGGCAAGGGAAGAGATTGCTGAACCTCTGGCTAGGATCTTTATGTCCTCGTTGTCCACGGGAATGGTACCGGAGGATTGGAGGGAGGCGAATGTTGTCCCCTTGTTCAAAAAAGGTAGTAGGGATAGTCCAGGTAATTATAGACCAGTGAGCCTTACATCTGTGGTGGGAAAGCTGTTGGAACAGATTCTTAGAGATAGGATCTATGGGCATTTAGAGAATCATGGTCTGATCAGGGACAGTCAGCATGGCTTTGTGAAGGGCAGATCGTGCCTAACAAGCCTGATAGAGTTCTTTAAGGAGGTGACCAGGCATATAGATGAGGGTAGTGCAGTGGATGTGATCTACACGGATTTTAGTAAGGCATTTGACAAGGTTCCACATGGTAGGCTTATTCAGAAAGTCAGAAGGCATGGGATCCAGGGTAGTTTGGCCAGGTGGATTCAGAATTGGCTTGCCTGCAGAAGGCAGAGGGTCGTGGTGGAGGGAGTACATTCAGATTGGAGGGTTGTGACTAGTGGTGTCCCACAAAGATCTGTTCTGGGACCTCTACTTTTTGTGATTTTTATTAATGACCTGGATGTCGGGGTAGAAGGGTGGGTTGGCAAGTTTGCAGACGACACAAAGGTTGGTGGTGTTGTAGATAGTGTAGAGGATTGTCAAAGATTGCAGAGAGACATTGATAGGATGCAGAAGTGGGCTGAGAAGTGGCAGATGGAGTTCAACCCGGAGAAGTGTGAGGTGGTACACTTTGGAAGGACAAACTCCAAGGTAGACTGCAAAGTAAATGGCAGGATACTTGGTAGTGTGGAGGAGCAGAGGGATCTGGGGGTACATGTCCACAGATCCCTGAAAGTTGCCTCACAGGTAGATAGGGTAGTTAAGAAAACTTATGGGGTGTTAACTTTCATAAGTCAAGGGATAGAGTTTAAGAGTCGCGATGTAATGATGCAGCTGTATAAAACTCTAGTTAGGTCACATTTGGAGTACTGTGTCCAGTTCTGGTCACTTCACTATAGGAAGGATGTAGAAGCATTGGAAAGGGTACAGAGGAGATTTACCAGGATGCTGCCTGGTTTACAGAGTATGGATTATGATCAGAGATTAAGGGAGCTAGGGCTTTACTCTTTGGAGAGAAGAAGGATGAGAGGAGACATGATAGAGGTGTACAAGATATTAAGAGGAATAGACAGAGTGGACAGCCAGCGCCTCTTCCCCAGGGCACCACTGCTCAGTACAAGAGGACATGGCTTTAAGGTAAGGGGTGGGAAGTTCAAGGGGGATATTAGAGGAAGGTTTTTCACTCAGAGAGTGGTTGGTGCGTGGAATGCACTGCCTGAGTCAGTGGTGGAAGCAGATACACTAGTGAAGTTTAAGAGACTACTAGACAGGTATATGGAGGAATTTAAGGTGGGGGGTTATATGGGAGGCAGGGTTTGAAGGTCGGCACAACATTGTGGGCTGAAGGGCCTGTAATGTGCTGTACTATTCCATGTTCTATGTTTTATTATTTGAATGGGGAGAGAAATCAGAATGCAAGAGATACAATGAGACTTGGGGATTTTTGTGCAGTATATCTTAAAGGTTAACCTCCAGGTTGAGTCGGTGGTGAAGAAGGCAAATCCAATGTTGGCATTCATTTCTAGAGGTGCAGAATATAAGAGCAGGGATGTGATGTTGAGGCTCTATAAGGCACTCGTGAGACCACACCTGGAGTATTGTGTGTAGTTGGGCTCCTTATATTAGAAAGGATATGTTGACATTGGAGAGGATTCAGAGGAGATTCACGAGAATGATTCCAGGAATGAAAGGCAGCTCTTGTGTTGTAATCCCTGGAGTTCAGGAGAATGAAGGGATCTCCTAGAAACATTCCAGATGTTAAAAGGCCATAACAAATTAGATATGGCAAAGTTATTTCCCATTGTACAGGAGACCAGGACAAGAGAGCACAAGTTCAAGATTGAAGGATGTCATTTTAGAATACAGATGTGGAGAAATTACTTTAGTCAGGGGGTGGTGAATCTGTTGTCTTTGTTGGCATGAGCGGCTGTGGAGGCCAAGTCATTGGGTGCATTTAAGGCAGAGATAGATAGGTTCTTGATTAACCAGGGCATCAAAGGGTATGGGGTGAAGGCAGGGGAGTGGGGATGACTGGAAGAATTGGATCAGCCCATGATTGAATGGCGGAACAGACTTAATGGGCAGAATGGCCTACTTTTGCTCCTATATCTTATGGTCTTAACTTAGTAACCCCTGAAAAGCCAGCAAACAAGATGTTTGACAAAATTGTTACAATTTTACAAAATCATGTGAGCCCTAAGCTGTTGGTATTAGCTGAGAGATTTAGATTTTACAAAAGGAACAAGTCGAAAGACGAAAGCCTTCCTGAATGCATTGCGGAACTGCACAGCTTTTCCCAGTACAGTGACATTACAAATAGTCTTTCTGATGCATTAAGGGACAGGCTTGTAGAACAGGCCATTGCAATATCGTTAGACACTGCAGCAAAGAACTACAGAAAAGGTTGGAATGTGAAATGAACAAAATTTTCCCTGAATGGTGCAAAAAGCCAAAAATGTTATCAATGTGGCCAATCCTCCCACAATGCAAGTGCTTGTTGGTTCAAAAAAGTCTGCAGGAAGTGTTACAGGCAAGGTCATGTGGACAGTGTGCAAGGCAGACAAAAATCACAACCAAATGAGAAGTCTCAAACACAAAGCTAAGCAAACCCATAAAACAGAACCAGACAACAGATCAGTTATAGATGCGTCTCAGGTAAAACTGAAAATGGTGCTGGATACAGGGTCAGCTTTGTCTACAGTTTCAGACACTGACTACAACAGACTGTTTTCTGACATACCATCAGAGAGGACCTCAGTGATGCTAAAGACCTACACAGGCAAAAAAGATCCCCCAAAGACAAAGTGAAAGTGAAGGTGACGTATGGAGGGCAAACACTGCATTTGGAGCTTTATGTGGTGAAAAGTGGAGGGCCAGCACCTTTCAGGTGTGAATAGGTGAGAAAAATCCAACTAGACTAGCACACAATCAAAGCTCTAAAAGCTCTATGGTCTGTTTGCAAAGAGAGAGAAATTTGAGTTTCTCAAGAACTAAATCTCATATTGTGGACATTTCATTGACAAGCATGACATACATAAGTCACGAGAGAAGACTGAATCAGTACTACAGGTGCCCAAACCTGAAAATGTATCACAACTCAGGTTATACTTGGGCCTTGCAAACTACTTCCATCAGTTTCTCCCAAACATTGCAACAGTGGTGCACCCATTGACCACAGCACTACAGACAGGAACAAAGTGGAAATGGTCAAAGATGTGAAAGAGCATTCAAGGAAACAAAGAGACTAGTAACATCTGATGAACTGCTCACCCATTATGACCCATCCCTGCCCATCAGACTGGCATGTGATGTGTCCCCTTATGGCATTGGAGCCATTTGTCACACATTATGAAAGATGGATCTGAATGCCCAATTACATCAACAAGCACAGAACACAACTATGCACAGATTGACTGAGGGGCCCTAGTCTAGTATGGGGAATAAAGACGTTCCACCAATACCTCTATGGACAAAAGTTTATGTTAGTGACAGATCACCTGCCCCTTGTGTCCATTTTCATCCAGGAAGGGAATTCCAGTGATGACAGCTACCTGGTTACAATGTCGGGCACTGTTCCTAGGAGCCGACTCTCATGACATAGAGTTCAAGGTTATGAAACAACAGCAATGCTGATCGCTTGCCACATCTCCCACAATTGGCAACTGAAGAAGTCTTCACACTGCAACCCAGCAGAAGTGTTCCACACCTCATCGGTGGACTAGCTGCCTGTAACAAATTCTGAAATACAAAGGGAAACAAGGAATGACCTAACATTGACGGAAGTCTATGAAAAATGGTGACCCTATGTTTCCAGAGTTCTTAGTGAGACCAACTGTCGGTATGTCAAAAAACGCCGGTGTGTAGATCTCGTGTTGTGGTTCCCTCTAAACTGTGCACCAGAGTGTTAGAGGATCAGCATGAAGGACACCTGGGTACAGTCAAGATGAAGAGTCTCACCCGCAGCTACATATGGTGGCCATATGTAGAAATTAAAGACTTGGCCGTAAGTTGTTCAGGATGCCATAAAGTTCAAAATGCACCCCCACAGGCACCGTTACACTCGTGGGTATGGCCGTCCTCACCGTGGCGAAGAGTACATATTGACTTTGCTGGGCCATTCATGGACTCCGTGTTTCTGATTGCTGTGGATGCTCATTTGAAGTAGCTGGAGGTTATACCAACCACCTCAGCAAAGACAGTCTCCGCTCTGAGGGCTACCTTAGCCAGAAATGGCTTACCTGAACGAATTGTGAGCGATAGCGGACCATAATACACGTTAGAATTCTAACTGTTTGAGGTTCTGGTGACGTCATCGTCCAGAATGGCAGCTTAAGTTAATAGCTCCTCCAGAAAAATGCATATTTTGCCCCATTAATCCATCAAATACAAGATCTTTTGAAAAATCTGAATTGATACGGGGGGCAAGAATGGGGAAAAAGAAAGGAGATAAAAAAAGCATCACTGTGGAGACTGTGGACAAGAGGGGTGCAGCAAGCGGCTCTCCTACCCGAACACCTGGTAGCGAGGCTGATGATCGGCCTTGTTCAGGCGAAGCGGCAAAAATGATAAAAATTCTGGAAGAGATACGAGGATTCCAAAAAGATATAAATCAGCAACTAAATGATATCAACTCAGAGCTTGCCAACATCAGTCAAAAAATAGTGGTGGCAGAGAGGCGAATTGAAAAGGTGGAACATTGTGTGCAAAACGTGGAACAGATACTAAGTAAGGCAATAAAAATATTAAATCAACAAGAAAGTAAAAATATTAAATCAACAAAATCAACAAGCTGCTAACGTGAGAGAGAGAGAGAAGAGGGGGTGCGGTACCCAGAGCAGATGTGAGAGAGAAAGACAAAGATTTAAAGTTATGGCTCCATGGATGATTATTTACTTTTGCTCCAAGGACACTTTGCCTGCTTGTGAGCATTCCTGCTCAACCAGGAGGGAAGATCACAGCAGAAATATATCAGGATATTGTGGCGAGCCACTTTCTGCGCAGGCGAACTTGCTCACAAATAGCCAGCGTGCGGGGGGAGACTTTGGTAATGCACCTCTGACGTTATTTCCGCCTGGAAAGGGCGGGCGCTAGGGATTAAATGCCAGCGCCGCGAAGTTTGAATAAACTAGCCTTGAAACGACTTACCGACTGCGGGTCGTTATTTCAGCGCTGTGTGTAGTACATCGCTACATTGGTGACCCCGATGGTCCAAACGGGATTTGGACCAAAGATGACCGACTCTTCATCTGTTCACGCAGTTTCGCTAAAACTGCTGACTTTCTGGACGCTGTGACCACGCGCGTGGTTTAGCCAAGCAGAAGCCCGGTTCCAGATTCGGCAGATATCCTCTGATTCCACGCGTTACTACCACGTGGTGAGTGCCCTTGACCAGGAGACGGCCGCCCAGGTTGAGGATTTCATACAGTCACCACCGGAAGAAGGCAAATATGAAGCATTCAAAGCGCTGCTCATTGGGACCTTTGGCCTCTCACGGCGTGAGCGAGGTGCCCGCCTGCTTCACCTGGACGGTTTGGGAGACAGACTGCCGTCAGCATTGATGAACGAGATGCTGTCCCTGGCTGACAGACACAAGCCCTGCCTCATGTTCGAGCAAGCGTTCCTAGAGTTACTGCCCAAGGACATACATCTGCTACTGGCCGACACACCACAGGGTACAGCACCACATTCCGACCCGGGGACCACTCCTCCACGTCCGCGCACGAGAGCTCCCCCCGGAAAAGCTCTGCCTGGCAAAGGAGGTGTTCAAGAGGATGGAGGAATTGGGGATCGTACGGAGGTCCGACAGCCCATGGGCCTCCCCCCTGCACATGGTGCCCAGAGCAGCCGGGGGTTAGAGACCATGCGGCGACTACCGCAGACTGAACGAGGCTACAACTCCAGACCGCTACCCCGTGCCGCACATACAGGACTTTGCAGCAAACCTGCACGGGGCAAGAATCTTTTCCAAAGTAGACCTCGTCCGGGGATACCATCAAATCCCGGTGCATCCTGAAGACATCCCCAAAACTGCACTCATCACCCCGTTCTGCCTGTTCGAGTTCCTCCGAATGCCATTCGGCCTGAAGAATGCCGCACAGACGTTCCAGCTGCTAATGGATGTGGTGGGGCGTGACCTGGACTTTGCGTTCATCTATTTGGACGACATCCTTATAGCCAGCAGTTGTCGCCAGGAGCATCTGTCCCACCTCTGCCAGCTCTACTCCCGCCTGAGTGATTTCGGCCTCACGATTAACCCGGCCAAATGCTAGTTCGGTCTCGATACCATCGACTTCCTGGGCCACAGGATTACCAAAGACGGGCAACACCTCTGCCCGCCAAGGTAGATGCGATCCGCCACTTTGCCCGGCCCAACATGGTCAAAGGCCTGCAGGAGTTCATTGGTATGGTGAACTTCTACCACCATTTCCTCCCCTCAGCAGCCCGTATCATGCACCCTTTGTACACCCTGATGTCGGGTAAAGGCAAGAACATTACTTGGGACGAGGAGGCCGCGGCCGCTTTCGTTAAAGCCAAGGAAGCCTTGGCAGATGCCGCGATGCTGGTGCACCCCAGAACGGACGTTCCGACAGCCCTCACGGTGGACGCATCCGACACAGCAGTCGGTGGGGTGCTGGAGCAGCTCATCGAGGGGCGCTGGCAACCCCTGGCATTCTTCAGCAAGCACCTACGACCACCTGAACTCAAGTACAGTGCTTTCGACCGGGAGCTGTTGGCGCTGTATCTGGCAATCCGGCATTTCAGGTACTTCTTAGAAGGCAGGCCGTTCACCACGTTCACGGACCACAAACTGTTGACCTTCGCGTTCACGAAGGTGTCCGATCCCTGGTCAGCTCGCCTGCAGCGACATCTGTCCTACATCTCCGAGTACACGACAGACATCCAGCATGTCTCGGGAAAGGACAACGTCGTGGTGGACGCACTCTCCAGACCAGCTGTCCAGGCCCTGTCCCTGGGGGTGGATTATGCAGCGCTGGCGAAGACGCAGCAGGCAGACGACAAGATGCCCAGCTACAGGACCGCAGTCTCGGGTTTGCAGCTGCAAGACTTTCTCATAGGCCCAGGTGATAGGACCCTCCTGTGCGACGTGGCTACCGGCCAACCTCGCCCCATCGTCCCGACAGCCTGGAGGCAGCGAGTTTTTGACTCCATACAAGGTTTGGTGCACCCATCTATCAGGACAACCGTCCGGCTGGTCTCCAGCAAGTTAGCGGGCACGGACTTCGCAAACAGATCAGTGAATGGGCCAGAACGTGCACGCAGTGCCAAACAGCCAAGGTGCAGCGGCACACTAAAACCCCGCCGCAGCAGTTCGAACCCACCCACCGGAGGTTCGACCACATTCATGTGGATATCGTGGGCCCCCTACCAGTGTCCCGAGGAGCACGGTACCTCCTAACTATGGTAGACCGGTTCACGAGGTGGCCAGAGGCGGTCCCGCTCACCGACACATCTGCCGATTCCTGTGCCCGAGCACTAATCGCAACCTGGGTAGCACGCTTCGGGGTACCGGCCCACATTACCTCTGACAGAGGTGCCCAGTTCACCTCCAGCCTGTGGTCGGCTGTGGTCAGCCTGTTGGGAACGCAGCTACACCACACAACTGCCTACCACCCACAGTCGAATGGACTGGTGGAATGCTTCCACCGTCACTTGAAGTTGGCTCTCATGGCCCGCCTGAGAGGACCTAACTGGGTGGACGAGCTTCCCTGGGTCCTGCTTGGAATTCGCACAGCGCCCAAAGAGGATCTGCACGCCTCGTCGTCCGAGTTGGTGTACGGCGCGCCCCTGGCCGTCCCGTGAGAGTTCATACCAGCCCCAAGAGGGCAAGAGGAAGAACCCACAGCAGTCCTGGACAGGCTACGCGAAAGGCTCGGCAACCTGGCCCCCGTACCAACTTCACAGCACGGACGTGTAGCACATCACTACAATATACAATGTTCCCAAAAGAGCGGAAAGTTTGTCTATGATGGAGTTTGTACGGAAGTTGCTGCGGGACGCGCTGGAGCTTCCCTCCGACTATGGAGCTTGAAATTGAGGGCGTATCGTGCGCTCGCCCCGCAGCCTACTGGACATAGAGAAGATGAGCCACGCTCAATAGTAATTAGATTCCTTCGATACAATACCAAGGCAGAGATTCTACGAAGGGCCTGGGGAAAGAAGAGGGTGTTTTTGGATGGGAAATTAATATATTTCAATCAAGATTACCCCCTCCGGCGGTCCTGCAGAGACGTAAAGAATACTCTGAAGTAAAGCGAGAATTAAAGCAAGGAAAGATAAGATTCCAAACTCTGTACCCTGCTAAACTGTGAGTGTTTTATGAAGACGGGATAAAACAATATCAGACAGTGGAAGAGGCGACTACAGACATGAAGGCCAGAGGGTTGCCCGTCAGTGTGATCAAACCAGGAGAAAGCCCGGCTGAGCAGTTATCCCGCTCTGCTTGGGAAATAGTGAGAGAATTGAGAAAGCAGGGGACGGGAGGAGGGCGAGAGAAGCATATCAGGAAGACACTGAGTTTTCTGAAGACAGCCCTCACCCCCTCCAGAAGAGCCATAAGGTTTGGCTAACTTTAAAAATGTTGATAAACTAAACAGAAGCAAAAATAGACAGTGCTATACCTATCTCGAGAAATACTTATTATGATGTGGAGTTTATATTACTCAATTATTCTTTTTTATTCATTCATTCACTCCTTTTTCTCCACCCAAATGAGAATATATATATGGGAGGAATACACAGGGAAGTCTTTTCTGTGTAATGGACATAGATTTGTTCACTTACTTTTATGGGTACTGCAATGGGGGCCCTCAACTCACAGGTGGGAGGGGTTATCCCCCACAGCTAGACGTTTCCTCTAGCTCAACCCAGAGTCATCTACTAGAGACCTCAACCTTGGAATCACACCTTCACTGCCTTTTTTGTTATTATTTGCGTTTCTTGGTTCTTATTTGTTCAGGGAGTAGATCAATTTAAGTTTTATTCTGCTAATTTCAATGATATATTGACAGATAAATACACATGGCTAAGGACAAAGTAAAATACATTTCTTTTAATGTCAAAGGGCTATTAAATCCAATCAAACACAGTAAAATTCTATCCACAATGAAAAAAGAACAAGCCCATGTCATATATTTACAGGAAACGCACTTAAGTGATAATGAACATGGAAAACTAAAGAGAATGGGCTTCACTAATTTGTTTTTCTCCTCATATAAATCAGGACATAGGTAAGGAGTTGCTATTCTTATCTCAAGCAAGCTAAATTTTGAAAAAGTATTTGAAATAGGAGATAAGGAGGGCAGATATATTCTGGTAAGGGGGAATATAGACGGAAATTCAGTTACTCTATTGAATATATACGCACCCCCAGGAAGTGATAGTAGTTTCTTTCAGAAAATCACTAATATTATGGTAACTGAAACAGAAGGTCTCCTGATACATGGGGAGACTTAAGTTTACAATTACAACCAAAGTTAGAGTCTTCCAATAGAAAAACATATGAAACAAAATTCTTACATAAGTAAGTTAATACACTTTTTGAGGATGTTGGTCTAATTGCTATATGAAGGGACCTTCTCCCCAACAGAAGGATTACACTCATTATTCTGCCCCCCATTCTGTATATACAAGAATAGAGTATTTCATAACATTTGGAAAAGACAAAGACAAAATAAACACCTGTGGAATTGGGACAATAGATGTAAGTGACCATGCACCCATATATTTATCTGTTGATTTTGACCTACAACCAAAGAATACTATTTGGAAACTAAATTAAAGTCTACTCAATGATCCCTACTTTAAGGAACAAATTAAAAAAGAAATTGGTCTCTACTTAGAATTCAATGATAATGGAGAGGTTTCACCTCCCATTCTATGGGATACTCTGAAGGTTGTTTTAAGAGGGAAAATTATAGTGATAGCTTCATATAAGAAAAATATAAGGAATAAAACATTAGAGGAATTACAAAATAGGCTGAAGGAACTAGAAAAAAAACACAAATTGAATTTGGCACAGGATGCATTAGAGGAAATTTTTAAAAATAGGAATGAAATTAATAGTTTGGCTACACAAGAAATCAGGAAAAATTTAATGTTTCTGAAACAGAGACATTATGAAAGTGGATTTAAGTCTATGAAAATATTGGCGTGGAAACTGAAAAAAAAAAAGCAGAAAATACAAGTCATAGAATTAGAGATCAAAGAACAAAAATGATTTAAAAAAATAAGCTAAGTGAAATTCAAGAAGCTTTTGAAGTGTTTTACAACACTCTATATTCCAAAGTTCCAGGGGGAAGCATAACCCAAATTGACACCTTCCTGAATTCTCTAGAGCAGGGGTGTCAAACACATTTTAGGTCACGGGCCGGATTGAGCAAAATGCAGCTTCATGCGGGCCGGATCAGTCAGACGCGTGCGAACGCAGCTTTCGTTGCCTCCGTTTTTTCAGCCTGCTCTCATGTGTCTCAGTCTCTGCTATAACTACAAAGTGTTTCACTTTACAAATTCCGTTTCTTATGAAGAAGACTGCCGAGCAAGACTGCCGAATAAACACTAAAAACCCTGAAAACCTGGTACCTGAATAAACTCAGCATTAGCCATATCATACGCCATAGGCGCTTCGATTACTGGGGCCAGCTTTAATAGTAATTAGATATTATCTCGCGGGCCAAAGATAATTCCACCGCGGGCCGGATTTGGCCCGCGGGCCTTGAGTTTGACATATATGCTCTAGAGCTACCCACTATAAGCGAAGAACAAAATAGAAGGATGACTGCTGACATAACTGAAGTTGAATTAAAAGCTGCAATTAGTAGGCTTAAATTAAGCAAGTCACCAGGATCAGATGGGTATACGGCAGAGTGGTACAAAGAATTTAAAAATGAGTTAATTCCTGTCTTACTCCCCACAATGAACTGGGCTCTAAAAAAGGCACAAATACCACCCAGTTGGAAGGAAGCGATAATCTCAGCTATACCGAAAGAAGGCAAGGATAAAATGGAATGTGGGTCATTTAGACCAATATCCGTTCTTAATGTAGATTATAGATTATTTACCTCCATCATGGCCAAACAATTAGAAGAGTTTCTACCCATACTGATACATGATATACGAAGGGCACTTCACATTATGGATCATATACAAAAAAAAACGAAGCAATAGTGATAAGCGTGGACGCTGAAAAGGCATTTGATTTGGTTAATTGGAATTTTCTTTACAGAGTTTTACAAAGATTTAGCTTCCATGACACAATTAATAGAACTATACAGGCACTATATGACAACCCTACTGCTAGGATTAAAATCAATGGATATTTATCAAATAGTCTTACCCTAGAAAGGGGCATGAGACAGGGTTGTGCATGGTCACCGCTACTCTTTGCATTATATCTGGAACCATT
The DNA here is from genome assembly GCF_048418815.1 of Hemitrygon akajei. Taxonomy (NCBI): domain Eukaryota; kingdom Metazoa; phylum Chordata; class Chondrichthyes; order Myliobatiformes; family Dasyatidae; genus Hemitrygon; species Hemitrygon akajei. Next base: position 71,566,883 of record NC_133142.1, on the reverse strand, counting down.
AGTTCAATACATCAGACAAAATGAAGATATCAGGGGAATTACTATTAAAAGGACAGAGCTTAAATTGGCTTGTTACGCGGATGACATTTTGATCTATCTCGGGCAGGGGTGTCAAACTCATTTTAGGTCACGGGCCGGATTGAGCAAAATGCAGCTTCATGCGGGCCGGATCAGTCGGACGTGTGCGAACGCAGCTTTCGTTGCCTCCATTTTTTCAGCCTGCTCTCATGTGTCTCAGTCTCTGCTATAACTACAAAGTGTTTCACTTTACAAATTCCATTTCTTATGAAGAAGACTGCCGAATAAACACTAAAAACCCTGAAAACCTGGTACCTGAATAAACTCAGCATTAGCCATATCATACGCCATGGGCGTTTCGATTACTGGGGCCAGCTTTAATAGTAATTAGATATTATCTCGTGGGCCAAAGATAATTCCACCACGGGCCGGATTTGGCCCGCGGGCCTTGAGTTTGACATATATGATCTAGGGCAACCGACATACTCTTTTCCTAAATTCTTGCAATCCTTTGAACAATATGGCCAATTATCAGGATACAAGATCAACATAGATAAAACCCAATTACTTACATATAACTATAGCTCACCATGAGAAATTGAAAGTAGATATCCCTGGGCATGGCAAACAGAGTCTTTCAAATATTTGGGCATCATTATGCCAAAAGATTTGGCAAAATTATCAGAATGCATTTATCAGCCTATATATAAAAAATTAAGGAAGATATAACAAGATGGAACCTAATTCCTTTTCTCAGTCTCAGTTCAAGGATTGAATCTATTAAACTGAATATACTGCCCAGACTACTATATATCTTTCAGACCCTACCAATAAAGATTAATCAAAATCCATTCAATGAATGGAACAAAATGTTATCAAGATATATTTGGCAAGGTAGAAGGCCTAGAGTTCGTCTCAAAACTTTGCAATTAGCCAAGGAAAAAGGGGCATGGGGCCCACCTTCTATTAGAGATTATTATTTTGCAGCACAGTTGAGAGCTGTGATATGTTGGTGCAACCCATCATATGATGCTCAATGGAAAAACATTGAGGAGCGGGTACTTCCCATCCCCATACAAGCAATTTTGGCTGATACCAACCGACAAAGATACATAAATACCATTGATAGCCCATGGGTGAAATGGACTCTTAAAATATGGAAAACTATTATAAAAGAATATAAACTAGAGGGAGATATTGCAATTCTCAAATGGTGTGCATATGACTCGGATTTTACGCTGAATAAACTGGATGCTAGATTTAAGAACTTGACAGCTAAAGGAATAACAGTTCTTTGCAATATAATGAAAGAAGGAACACTGTTCAATTTTGAAATGCTTAAAGAGAAACACATTAGAAAAACAAGATTTTTATCGGTATTTACAGATGCGACAATATGTTAATAGATTGGTTAAAATGTAACCAAGGCAAGTACATGTTTGATAGAGCTATTTAGAAAAGCATATAATTCAGATAACGGTAGTAGAAACATTTCAAACGTGTATAAGGGTTTGTCAAATCTTAAAACACATTCGACTTCATACATTAAAACAAAATGGGAGAAGGAGGGAGGGATAATTATATCTGAGGAAGAATGGACAATAATATGGAGATATCAATGGAAGTGTACCAGTTCACAGAAATGGAGGGAGTTCAGATGGAAAAACTTGATAAGATATTTTATTACACCCTCTCAGAAATCCCATTATGAGAGTAACCTCCCTGTTTGCTGGAGAAATTTTTGAAATCAAAATGCAAACCATTATCATATTTTCTGGGAATGCCCCATTATCAAAGACTATTGGAGTGGGATACACAGTGCTCTACAAGACATCTTTAAAAGTTAAGTACCCTTAGAAAGTAAGACCATATGTTTTGGGTATATACCTCGAATGGTTGAAAAGATTTAATAAATATTTAATGAATATACTGCTGGTGGCTGGTAAAAAGACTCTTACTAGGAAATAGTTATCACAAGAGAGCCCAACCTTAAATGCGTGGATGGAAATTACAATGGACATTTACAAAATGGAGAAGATAACAGCATCTGTTAATCATAAGCTGGAACAATTTGATTCATACTGGGAAAAATGGTTTAACTACATAATACCTCATAGGCCTGATTTTATTCTCACAAATCAATGAATATGTTGTTAAAAAAAAATCACTCCCTACTTGTACATAGTTTTCTCCTTTTGCTTGTTCTTTCTTTCCTCTCTTTTCTATAAGTGTATACCTCAGGTAAGTATTATGTGGAGATTTGTGGCATATACTGTATGCCTATATGATATATATGTACAATATCTGAAATACATCTTATAGAAATGTTTGTTTGATGATGAATTTCAAAAAAGAATTACAGAAAAAAAGATTCCTAACTGTTCATGAAGAAAAATGGCATCATTAATTTCTAGTCAGCTCCTCACCACCCAGCAACGAATCCAAACCTTCAGGAAGTCCATTAAAGCTATGGACAAGGAGGACATACCTCTACAGCACAAGATGGACAACTTCCTTTTTACATATTAGTACTACGTTCATGCAACAACAAATCATGAACAGGAATCTGAGATCTCACATAGACCTCCTGAAACCAGATCTATAGAGGGAATTGCAGAAGAAACAGTTTACCCAGTTGTCAAGTGAAGCAGCAAGGAGCATCGAGATTGGACAGGAAGTGTTGGCGTATGATTACCAAGAAGACAAGTGGATAGCTACAGGAACTGAAGTATAGTGTGGATGTTGGAGATCGGACATGGAGACGTGATGTGGACTAGATACCGGATGCTCAATTGAAGAACATACCCGAGTCGATTGCACCCAACAAGACGGACATATTACAGTCACCGGACTTACCTCTCAATGATGATCATGTCACTAACAGCAACATGGCACTGGAAACTGAGAATATTGTCTTAGACAAGAGATCTATCAAACCTGATTCCACTCTACAGGTTCAGAAGTGCTATCCTTAAAGAAATAGTGCACCAAAATGACTGAACCCTTACAACTGTGAAGTTAGGCTTGGACTGTTATAGTGAAATCATGGTTATTTGGAATATGGGTTTATGGAAGGGAAATTTAATGTTTTGTGCATATACAGTTTATGTTGCATTAATCTGAAAGGGGAGGAAGTGTAATGTATGGATCTGCTTCTTTTGGAGCAATGACACTCCCTCCCTTAGCATTACATATTGATTTATTGTCTACATGTGTGCTGTTGTCTATGCATGCGTGTTTCACTCTCTCTGCAATGTGAATACACCAGCTAAAGCCATTTCCCATCTGTCTGCTTTTATTTAATTGATATGTAGTTGTGCACAGACACAACAATGTTCCTCTATTCAGAGGCTGTGTTCTCTGGTCCTAGATTCACCCATTCTTGGAAACATCCTCACCACATCCACGAAATCTAGGCCTTTCAATATCTAATATTTCAAGACACATCAATGAACTGAATGTGCTGAATCAGGTAAGCAGAACAAGCTTTAGGTATTTTGAATTAAAGAGTACATGGGGAAAATCTCTCAGAAATTAAATTATGTTACACCATGATTGAGAGTGTTTACATAGAACAGAACAGCACAGGAACAGGCCCTTAGGGCCATAGGCCAGCTACCATCAGGAGACAAATTTAAACAAATGCCATCTGCCTGAACGTGGTCGTTATCCCTCTGTTCCCTGACTGTCTAAACAACTCCAAAACAATTTCATCATATCTGTTTCTAATGCCTGCCCAGCAGCCAATCCAACTCTGAGAGAAAAAGCACACAACTTCCTTTAACTTTTCCCCTCTTACCTTAAAACCTATGTCCTTGTAGCATCTGACATTTGCATCTTGGAAAAAGACAACCTATGATCTATAATTTGTATATACTTCCACCAGATCACCCCTCAGCCTCCTGTTAGGAATTTGTACATTTTCCCCATAGCCCCTTGGACTTCCTCTGGGTGCTCCGGTTTCTTCTCACATCCCAAAGACATATGGGTTTGGGTTTGGGTTTGGTTTGGGTTGATATGCAGTGGACATGGTGATGCTTGTGCTATGTCCCCTGCACATCCTTGGACTACATCTTTCCAGTAAGATAGCAGCGCACTCAGATGCAGCAGCCTCTCCAGGGCCAACCAAATGTCTTTTTGTCTTATCTATGACTGCAAGGCAATGCTGGACATTAAGAACTTCAGGTACTGCAGAGCTTCCCCAGCAGCGAGTTGGCAGTGGAACTGGCCTGCTACAGAAAGGCATCAGAGTTGGTACGCAAAGGCGGAACGTAGTCTAACAGCACGCCATTGTCTTGGTCATTTCTCTTGCGATCACAAGACACCGACAGACGTTGGTAAAGTAAATAACTGCAAGCCTGGTTCATTGGTTTATTGGTGAGGTCAACAGTGGGGGAGTTGCGTGGCCTCAGTTGTAAAGAGGACTCTGTCTCATGCCGCGGGCTTGCCTGTTGCAGCAGTCCAGGAGGGGAGACAATGGAGGGGTAGTGTCGTGCGGCGTCCATGCTGGATTGGGGACTGGACCCTCCCATCAGTGCTGCCCTCCAGTGTTCGCTCAGTAGAAGACAAGCTGGATTGTGTGCACCCGTACATCTGTCTGTGCACTGCTGATAACTGCTTGTTCTTGCCAACAACATCGATGTACCATCAGTTTACAGGACATATCACTCAGAGACTTGGTCTACATATTTTGTGTTTGCAACTGTATGTGTTACTTACTGTTTGACATGTGCTATATGTGCCTTGTGCTGTGTTTAACTGCTGATACTGTGTTTTGCACCTTGGCCCCAGAGGAATACTGTATTCATGTGTGGTTGAATAACAATTAAACTTTGTCTTGATCATTAACACAAACAACACATTTCACAACATGTTTTGAAGTACATGTGACAAATAAAGCTAATCTTTTTCATTGACTTTAGTTTTAATAGCTTTTAAATTCTAAATATTAGAGGCTCGCAAAATCAATGGTAGCTCTGACAGATTGCAAGGCCACTACCACCATCTCTTTCAGCTTTACCTGTCTCAGTGGCAGGATCCTTAAGAAATGCTGCACGTAAGCCACAGCACTGCACTGAGTATGGTAGGTAGGTGGTCACCAGTCTGAATCCTGACACTGCTGTTTAGAAAACAACACGCAAAATGCTGGATGAATTCAGTAGGTCAGGCAGTATCTACAGAAGGGAATAATCAGTTGACAATTCGGGCCAAGAACCTTCATCGGGACTGGAAAGAAAGAGGGAAGATCTCTTCCCCACCTTCTCATTTTGGAATTTTCCCCCTTCCTCCACAGTCCTGATGAAGGATTTTAGCCCAAAACATATCCACAGATACTGGCTGACCAACTGAGTTCCTCCAGCATTTTGTCTGTGTTGCTCTGGATTTTCAACACCTGCAGAATCTTGTGTTTATTATTTACCTTTCTTTCTAAAGTCATCTCCCTCATCAGTTCTGATGCAAGGTTACCATATGAAACATTCACCTTCCCTCATCAACCTACTCAAAAGTCTGGAAGAACTCAGCAGGTCAGGTAGAGTGGAATAAAAAGTTAAAGTCTGTCCTGAGTCAGTGCTTATGCAGGTTTCCGTGGCATGAAATGACTGAGAGTTTGAGACTCCCCCCCAGATAGGACACCAGTCTAATGCGAGGTTAACCCCCAGCGTTTTGCTGGTACCCAATTTCAGCTGGGTGGAGCAATGTGTGGTTAAGTGCCTTGCTCAAGGACACAACACACTACCTTGACTGGGGCTCGAACTCACGACCTTCAGATCGCTAGTCCAACGCCTTAACCAGTTGGCCACACGCTACACGGGTGGAATGAAGAGTTGACGTTTTGGGCTGAGAAGCTTCTCACCTGCTTATACTCCTCCCTGCTGATGTTCGTTGGGGTCAGAGTATGGACCCGCAGGCACTGCTGATCTTCCCTGTAGCTCCAGAGCCACTGGACACCTTCCCCAGCTCTTCTGCATTCTGACTTCTTACTGCACCTGCAGATTGAAAGGGAAGTTGCATTAATACTAGACTCACGACTGGGAGGTCTGTCCACTGTGCTCTTTGCTATCAGAACTGTAAACTCAAGCAAACAATTATTTAACAGAACAGTAGCACAGCAGTTAACAGTTTACAGTGCCAGGGCCTTTGGGTTAAATCCCACTGCGATGTATGAGGAGTTGGTACTTTCCCCGCGATTCCTCTGTGTGCTCCAGTTTCCTGCCCACGCACGCCTGCACAGTCAGTTGTAGGCATGCCATCACCTGCAGACTGGCCCCAGCACATCCTCAGACTGTTCTGGTCATTGATGCGTTTCACTGTATGATTTAATCTACATGTGACAAATAAAGGTAACATTTAAACAGTTAAAAGAATGTCAGCCTCTTTTAAAACGAACAAATTCGTCGAAGCCTGTGAAATAATATGGCATGCTCTCACAACACAGTGGTAAATTACTGAACCTTTTACCCTGTGATTGAGGGCTTTACACAGGACAATTTTTTTTATTAATTTGGTAAAGGTGGTTAATCATACAGCTGGTGATCTTTACAGGTCATTCCAATCTCTCTCCATCCTCCACAAAAGACAGGATTGCCCGGTGGCTGGTTATTACAATTCGACTTCTATTCCCATTCCGTTTTGTCAGTCTGTCACTGCCTTCTCTACTGCCATGATGAGACCACACTCGGGTTGGAGGAGCAACATCTCATATTCCATCTAGGTAGCCTCCAACCCAATGAGATAACACAGTTTTCTACAGACCTAGTAATTTCTCATCCTTACCATCTATCTTTTTTCATTCCCATTCTCTCTTCACCTGTCAATCACTCTCCTCTGGTGATCCTCCTCCATGGTCCACTGTACTCTCCTACCAGGTTCCTCCTACTGCAGCCCTTTACCTCTTCCAAATATCACCTCCCAGCTTCTTGCTTCCAACCCACACCACTTCCCACTTTGCCCCTCACCTGGTCTCATCTATCACCTTATACCCTTCCCCTCCCTCCACCACCTTGTTCTGGCTTCTTCCCTCTTCTCCTCCAGTCACGATGAAGGGTGTCAGCCCAAACATTTGACCTGCTAATTCCCCTATGTAGATGCTGCCTGACTGCTCAGTTCCTCCAGCACTTTGTGTGTACCTCCGAGCAAGAGCTTTCTTCCCCCAGTAACAAAACTTTCACTGCAGTAAGAAATGTTATTATTACAGAATGCAATCTGCAGGCAGGCCTCGCCGTCCAAAGAAGGATTCTGCAACCCTGACTTGAATTCCCATTGGGAAGTGAGCCTCCAAAGCACTGTGAGGGCAAAAACCGTACTTTGCCCAAGCACATTTCAGGCCATGGTATTTCCTTCAATTCATTCTAAACTTTGCAGAATATTAGTCCATTGGACTCTCTGGAATTTAAACATAAAGACTGTTCCTTAGGGTAGGGTCACAGAGGATTTGGTTCTGTTATGCCCGCAGCCCCCTCCTTTGTGAGAATCGCAAGATCACTATTGGGTTGGGTCAGGGGACCCAGGAAATGAGAGAGAGACGTGCAGAATGCCTCGTTCCCCGGCGATGTCAAGTCACGAGACATGGCCATTGTCTCTTGGAGATACATTTGTGGATTGAGATCCTATGCTACGTGAGAGCCCTCGGGCAAAGTGGGCTGGGTGAAGGGGAGAGATTGCATCATCCCCCAACCTGATTGACATCAACGACCCTGTGAGTCAGGATAAAAGAGGGGCTGTAGAGACGGCCCCTCAGACGCACCAGAAGAAACGCTAGTGATCCTGTAATAGCGGGAAGCCATTTGAAGGAAGCCACGTGCGTTCAGTTCCATTGCCTGGGACTGGTGGCGGGTACCACGGACAACGGCTTTGAACTAACAACGAGGAACCAACTCCCCCGACTCAATGGATTGGCCTCATAAAAGACCCGAGCAAGTTTAAAACCGTCTCTCTTAAACCCAAAGAGCTGCAGCTTGAATGACAGTGACATTTATTTTTCCATTGGACAATACATTATCCCCTAGACAATGATAGCTATTTCTTATTGATTATTATTATACCCGCGCTTTTAGATTGAGTATTGACGACGTATATTATCTGAATGTTTGCATTAATCTTATTTTTGTGCCCCTTTATCAATAAAGACTTTTAAAAATAGTACCATCAGACTTCAACGGACCGCTCTATCTTTGCTGGTAAGTGACCCAGTTACGGGGTACGTAACAGTTCCAAGTGAAGATTGCCCTTTTTGTCCATGTTCAGCACATATCCCTCTAAACCTTTCCTATCTGTGTACCTACGCAAACACCTTAATGTACCTGCCTCACCCACTTCCTCTGGCAGCTCATTCCAGGTGACAGAGTTGAGGTTCAGGCCTCTATTAAATCTCTCCTATCTCAACCTAATCCTATGTCCCTAGATCTTGATTCTCAACCCTGGGGAAAAGAGTTTGCGCATTCACCATTTAATGTGCCTCATTTTTATGCACCTCTAAGATCATCCATCAGCTCTCCTACACTCCAGCAAACAAAGCTCAATCTCTTTCTGTAATTCTGTTCCTCAAGTCCTGGCAATATCTTCAGAAATCTTTTCCGTACTCTTTCTGCTTAATGACACTTTTCATACAGCAGGATGGCCAAAACTTAACGCAATTCTCCAATTGCACCCTTATTGATGTATTGTATAATTACAACATAACATCCCAACTTCTATACTCAATACCCCGAGTGCTGAGGACCAATGTGCCTTCAATACTTTCAGAAACACTACTTATCAGGAACTTAACACTACACGGAATAGGAACAGAACTAGGTCATTTGGCCCATCGAATCTGCTCCACCATTCAATCATGGCCGATCCTTCCCCCCTCCTTAGCCCCACTCCCCAGCCTTCACCCCATAACCTTTGATGTTGTGTCCGATTAAGAACCTATCAATCGCTGCCTTTACAAATTCCACAAATTCACATACTCTGGCTAAAGAGATTTCTCTGTATCTCTGTTTTAAATGGTTGTCACTCTATCCTGAGGCTGTGTCCTCTTGTCCTAGACTCCCCCATCATGGGAAACATCCTTTCCACATCTACTCAGTCTAGACTTTTCAACATTCAAAAGGTTTCAATGAGCTCTCTTCCACCCCCCCCCCCATCCTTTCTAAATTCTGGTGAGTACACACCCAGAGCTATCAAACGTTCCTTGTATGATAACCCTTTCGTTCCCAGAAACATCCTTGTGAATCTTCTCTGAACCCTCTCCAATGCCAGCACATCTTTTCTTAGATGAGGGACCCAAAACTGTCCAAGGGGAGGCCTTGCCAGTGCCTTATAAAGCCTCAGCATCACATCCCTGTTCTTGTATTCTAGACCTCCTGAAATTAATGCTAACATTCCCGCAGGGAACCGTACTCTCTCCGGTCCTGTTCACCCTGTACACATCAGACTTCCAATATAACTCGGAGTCCTGCCATGTGCAGAAGTTCGCTGATGACACGGCCATAGTGGGATGTGTCAGGAATGGACAGGAGGAGGAGTATAGGAAACTGATACAGGACTTTGTGATATGGTGCAACTCAAACTACCTGCGTCTCAATATCACCAAGACCAAGGAGATGGTGGTGGACTTTAGGAGATCTAGGCCTCATATGGAGCCAGTGATCATTAATGGAGAATGTGTGGAGCAGGTTAAGACCTACAAGTATCTGGGAGTACAGTTAGACGAGAAGCTAGACTGGACTGCCAACACAGATGCCTTGTGCAGAAAGGCACAGAGTCGACTGTACTTCCTAAGAAGGTTGGCGTCATTCAATGTCTGTAGTGAGATGCTGAAGATGTTCTATAGGTCAGTTGTGGAGAGCGCCCTCTTCTTTGTGGTGGCGTGTTGGGGAGGAAGCATTAAGAAGAGGGACGCCTCACGTCTTAATAAGCTGGTAAGGAAGGCGGGCTCTGTCGTGGGCAAAGTACTCGAGAGTTTAACATCAGTAGCTGAGCGAAGGGCGCTGAGTAGGCTACGGTCAATTATGGATAACTCTGAACATCCTCTACATAGCACCATCCAGAGACAGAGAAGCAGTTTCAGCGACAGGTTACTATCGATGCAATGCTCCTCAGACAGGATGAAGAGGTCAATACTCCCCAATGCCATTAGGCTTTACAATTCTACCGCCAGGACTTAAGAACTTTTTAAAAGCTATTATTAATGCTTTTTGAGATAGTGATTTAGATGCATATCATATTTTTTTACTGAGTTAAGTATTGTATGTAATTAGTTTTGCTACAACAAGTGTATGGGACATTGGAAAAAAAAGTTGAATTTCCCCATGGGGATGAATAAAGTATCTATCTATCTATCTATCTATCATTTGCCTTCTTCACCACAGACTCAACCTGGAAGTTAGTCTTCAGGGTGTTGTACACAAGGAATCCCAAGTCCCTTTGCCTTCCAATGTTTTGGATTTCTCCCCATTTAGAAAATAATCTGCACAATTATTTCTACCAAACTTAAATACAGCCTCAGCATGAATTCTTCCAAATTGTGAGGTTATGTGCTGACATTGGAGAGGGTCCAGAGGAGGTTCACGAAATTGATCCTGGGATTGAAATGCTTATCATATGAGTAGAGTTCGATGGCTCTGGACCTCGATAAAGTAGATGTGGAGAGGATGTTTCCTATAGTGGGAGCATCTAAGACCAGAGGACACAGCCTCAAAATAGAGTGACATACATTTAGAACAGAGATGAGGAAGAATTTCTTTAGCCAGAGAGTGGTGAATCTGTAGAATTCATTGCTGCAGACAGCTGTTGAGGCCTAGTCATTGGGTATACTTAAGGCAGAGGTTGATAAGATTCTTGATTAGTCAGGACATGAAAGGATACAGGGAGAAGGCAGGAGATTGGGGCTAAGAGGGAAATGGATCAGCCATGATGAAATGGCGGAGCTGACACGATGGGCAAAATAGCCTAATTCTGCTCTTATATCTTACAGTCTTTATTATGAACCCAAATCTTCTACAATTGTGGTGGGGGAAGCTGTGCATTGAGAATTTGGAACAATTGTCCTTGTCATGTTTTCAGTACATCAACTTTTAATCTTGATCCTAATACTTTCTTTGACATATAATTGCAAAATTTACTAGATTTCATAAAGTACTGGATGATCACTCTCTGGACTTTTCCTGTAACTTTAATTATTAATACCACATTAAGCTCCTTTGTTGAAAGCTTAGCCCACATAGCTGTTAGTCACAGCCTGAAAAGGGTCCCGATTGCGTGGAAAACATCATGTGTGGTCCCAATGCACATGGAGGGCTGACTGAAGATCTTGAATAACTACTGTCCAGTGGCCCTGACTTCACACATTATGAAGACTACAGAGAGACTGGTCCTGGCTGAGCTCTGACCCCTGGTCAGATCAGTCCTCAATCCCTGCAGTTTGCCTACTGGAGTCTACAATGCTGAACAGAGCCTACTCCCATTTGGATCACCGGGCAGCACTGTGAGGATCATTTCGCAAGTGCTTTCAATGCCATACAGCCCTCGTTACTCTGTTCAATGCAGATCGTCACTTCCACTGTATTCTGGATAATGGACGACCTGACTGGCAGACCACAGTTTGTGTGGCTTCATAGCTGTGTGCCAGACATGGCCATAAACAGCACTGGGGCCCCACAGGGGACTGTATTGGCTCCCTTCCTGTTCACCCTGCATACCTCAGACTTTAGAAACAACAGTGACTCACGTCATCTGCAGAAATTCTCTGATGACTCAGCGATAGTTGGGTGTATAAAGGGAGGATGGGAGGATGAATTCAGGGCCCTGGTGGAGGACTTTGTCAAATGGTGCAAGCTGAATCATCTGCAGCTCAACATCAGCAAAACAAAGGAGATGCTGATGGACTTTAGGAAGACTAAACCTGCAACACTCCCTGTTACTATTGATGATGAGGATGTGGATGTGGATGTGGTGAGGACCTACAAGTACTTGGACTAAATATTTAAGAGGAGCACCAACACAGAGTCTGTGTACAAGAAGGGCCAGAGTCACCTCTGCTTCCTAAGGAGACTGAGGTCCTTTGGAGTATACAGGCCTCTCCTTCACATGTTCTACTGGTCTGCTGTTGCCAGTGGTAATCTTCTATGTGGTGGTGTGCTGGGGCAATGGCATCAACATGGGTGATGCCAACAGGCTCAATAAACTGATTAGAAAGGCTGGCTCTGTTATAGGAGTCAAACTGCACACACTGGAGGCTGTGGTAGAACAAAGGACCCTCTGGAAAATCCTGGCAATCCTGGACAATGTTTCGCACCCTCTGCAGGCCACCTTGGCTGAACAGAGAAGCACTTTCAGTAATAGACTAAGACAATTGTGCTGCTCCAAAGAGCACTATATGAGGTCATTCTTACTCTTGTCCATTCAGCTCTATGAGTCAACCTATAGCCAGGGAAGTGATGAACCCCTCTTGTTAGACTGTTATTAACCTTTGTTCATCGGACCTCTATTTAAACTCTGTTAACCTCACCCTGTGAAATACTACCATCACTTCTTATCTGGACGGTGTGAGTGTGCACCCATTACTGTGTAGTATTATGGTAATTCTTGCACTACCATCTCATCAGTGTGAATGTAGAAATCTTGCAAATCTTGTCATCTTTGATGTACATCTGATTTTTAAGGTGACATTTTTTAATCTTTCTTACTTCTCTTCTAATATTTGTACACCTGTGCACTTGCAATGAATGCTACTGTGACACTAATTTCCTTTCGGATCAATAAAGTATCTATTTACCGATCTGCCTACAGGGGGCAGAGTGGTTTTATTCTCTCAACTTACTGCAGGTTTATTAATATTTGTGCTCCTGTTCTTAATGTCTGTGTTCTCGATCCAATTCAAATAAACTGTACTGTCTTCAATTCCTCATCTTGGTATTTTAAGGCCTTTGATTACATTCCCCAGCAGTGAGTTTTCACCAACATAAACAAGATTCCAAAAGTGACTGCTCACACTAGCAGCACTCAGCCCGATAATGTAGCAATGCGCCGCTCTTCACTGAGTGATCAAATGCCCCAAACCTTGCAGATACAATTCTTGGCATAATCACATTCCTCTACCCCTAGAGCCTTACAAAATTCCTTTCAAGCACCCTCAAAATACAGCCTAACATTTGCTGGTAAGGAAGTTACACTCAGTGATCACTTTCTTATGTCCAGCAGTGGAACCCAGAGTGGTCTTCTTTGCTGTAGCCCATCCACTTCAAGGTTCAATGTGTTGTGCAGTCAGAGATGCTTTTCCACACACCACTGTGTAATGCATATTTGTTTTTGAGTTAATGCCAGCTTGATCCAGTCTGGCCATTCTCCTCTGATCTCTCTCATTACAAGGCATTTTCACTCTCAAAATGGTCGCTCACTAGTTGTTTTTTGTTATTTGCACCATTCTCTGTAAACTCTAGAGATTATTGTGCATGAAAATCCCACAAAATCAACAGATTCAGAGATAGTTAAACCAACTTGCCTGGCACTGACAATCATTCCCGTCAGTCACTTAAGTGCACATTTCTTCCCCATTTTGATTTTTGGTTTGAACAACAACTGAATCTCTTGATCACATCTGTATGTTTTTATGCATTGAGAATCATAAACGATCACAGATCTGCCACATGATTTGCTGATTAGATATTTACATTAATGAACACATTTAGAAATGGCCACTGAGTGTGTATAGACTGGGTATTTCCATTAACTGGTCAATAACCAACCCCAAAATCCTTACTTGACTTTGTCAATAATACTAAGCCTTGTTTTTTTGAGCTTCAAGGTTATGTTTATTTACTTAAACTCACCCATCTGTTTAGTAAACTACCTAATTTATTAAGTCACTGCTCCTGCCCCCACAGACTCCACACTTGGCCACAGTGGAATGCTAGTGTTTTGAAAGAGCACCAGAATCAGAATCAGGTTTAGTATCATTGGCATATGTTGTGAAACTTGTTCTTCTGTTGCAGCAGCACAGAAATGTTATAAATTACTATAATAAATATATATTGTACAGTGAATAAGTATTGCAAAAAGAGAGGAAAGATAGTGAGGTAGTGTTCATAGGTTCATTGTCCGTTCAGAAATCTGATGGTAGAAGGGGGAAGAAGATGTTCCTAAAACATTGTGCATGTTTTTAGGTTCCTGTACCTCTCTCCCAATGGTAACAATAAAAACAGGGTATGTTCTGCGTGATGGAGCTCCTTAAGATTCAATATTGTTGAATGTAATTTCCAGGACACAGTGTAAAGGAGAACAAAACAGTTGTTGCTTCAGATCCAGTGCAGCACAAAGAACACACACATAATAAATATAAGTACATAAGATAGCTTATATACATAGATTGATCGTTTGTCCATAAAATGACACCAGGGACAGGAGTGCTTGTACAAAAGGTGACTCGGACGGGAAATTATAAAATAGTGGTGCTGATCGGGTTTACTGCTTAGGGAAAGGAACTGTTTTTGAGTCCTGTGGTCCTAGCATGGATGCTACGTAGCCTCCTCCCTGATGGGAGTGAGACAAGCAGGATGGGCAAGACCCTTCATACTGTTACTGGCCCTTTTCTGCAAATATGTCCTTGATGGCGGGCAGGCTGGTTCAGGTGACTAGCCACTGGAGGGCCTTCCTGCAGCATGTTAGGATGCTTTCTACTACGTATCTGTACAAGGACATGAGTATAGATGTGCACAGTCCCACTCCCTTCAGCCTCCTCAAAAAAGTAGAGGCACTAGTGAACTTTCCTGATTGTGTAGAATGTGTTCTCGGACATTAGAGTTTGGGTGATGCACTTTAATGATGGCTGCTAGTTTTTTGAGGCATCGTCTTTTGAAGACCGAACCAAAGGCTAGGCTTATTGATGACCTGACATTAGTTTGAACAGAGAATGGGGGTAGGATTTACATTCAATTCAATAAATATGGGACTAGGAAGCTAGTAACAGTAACAATACCCATGAAATTATTTAATTGTACTGGCCTGGCTGACAATTATGAAAGGAAATCTGCCATCCCTCCCCAGGCTGGCTTGGACTCACAATGAAGCCGTTGATTTAATTACCTTCTCAAATGGACCATTAAGCCACTCAGTTTGCACCAACTAGGGATGCAGTGGAGCTAGAATTTTTTTTAAAACACTCTAGAATTTTCTCTTTTTCTGCATAAATATGACCTAAAATCTGATCAGATCTTCATACAAGACCTAAGACTAGACAGAGAACCTAATTAAATAATTAGCACAAAAACATTATACTTGTTCATTTACATATCAAGATAAACGATCAAATATTACATGCATTCATTGGAAAAAGTATGTGAACCTCCAGGGTAATGTCTTCTAAAAAAGCTATTTGTAGTCAGGTGTTCCAATCAATGAGATGCGATTGGAAGTGTGGGTTGTAGAGGTGCCCTGCCCTATAAAGACACACTAAACCAGGTTACTGACAGAGCCTGCTTTTCTCAAGAAAGATCTGTCTATGTGCTCCGTGCTTCGATCAAAACAACTTTCAGAGGACCTCAGAAGAATTTTATGCATAAAGTTGGAAAAGGTTACTAAAGCATTTCTAAAGACCCGAGTGTTCATCAGTCCACAGTCAGAGAAATTGCCTACAAATGGAGAAAATTCAGAACTGCTGCTACTCTCTCTAGGAGTGGACATCCTGCAAAGATCACACCAAGAGCACAACATGCAATGCCGAAGGTGGTGAAGAAGAACCCATGGGTAAATGTTATCAAGATATTTTATGGGAGAATGTCAGAGTGGCAGTCCATCCACCTGAAGCTTAAGAGAAGTTGGATAATGCAACAAGACAATTATCTGAAAGACAAGAGTAAATCAACAACAGATGGTTTAAAAAGAAGAAAAATTGTGTTTTGGAATGGCTGAGTCAAAGTCCTGACCTTAGTCCTATAGAAATATTGTGGAAGGACCTGAAGCAAACAGTTCATTCTAGGAAGCCCACCAACAAATAACCATATAACCACATAACAATTACAGCATGGAAACAGGCCATCTCGGCCCTTCTAGTCCATGCTGAACGCTTACTCTCACCTAGTCCCACTAGCCCGCACTCAGCCCATAACCCTCCATTCCTTTCCTGTCCATATACCTATCCAATTTTACTTTAAATGACAATACCGAACCTGCCTCTACCACTTCTACTGGAAGCTCATTCCACACAGCTACCACTCTCTGAGTAAAGAAATTCCCCCTCGTGTTACCCTTAAACTTCTGCCCCCTAACTCTCAAAACATGTCCTCTTGTTTGAAATCTCCCCTACCGTCAATGGAAAAAGCCTATCCATGTCAACTCGATCTATCCCCCTCATAATTTTAAATACCTCTATCAGGTCCCCCTTCAACCTTCTACGCTCCAAAGAATAAAGACCTAACTTGTTCAACCTTTCTCTGTAACTTAGGTGCTGAAACCCAAGTAACATTCTAGTAAATCTTCTCTGTACTCTCCCTATTTTGTTGATATCTTTCCTATAATTCCCAGAGTTGAAGCAATTTTGTAAGGATGAATGGGCTAAAATCCCACCAAGCTGATGTGCAGGACTGATCAACGGTTACTGGAAACGTCTGGTTGAGTTATTGCTGCACAAGGGGACACACAAGTTACTAAAAGCAAAGATTCACATACTTTTTCCAACAAAGCATGTAATATTGGATCATTTTCTCAATAAATAAATGAACAAGTGTAATATTTTTTGTGTTATTTATTTAACTGGGTTCCTTTATCTAGTTTTAAGACTTACATTAAGATCATTTTAGGTCACATTTATGCAGATCCCAAGGGAAGATTTTCACTTTAAAAAAAAAACCAAGAGCTGGAACTTTCATAGAATATTACAAGCAGAATCCCTCTGTAGATTTTCAATCGAGATGACCAACTCAGACTATAGGTAATGCCCAAAACTGCAAAGCTTCCTTAAATAGCAAACACAAGAGATGCTGGAAATCCAGAGTAACACCCATAAAATGCTGGATGAACTCCGCAAGTCAGGTATCATTTATCAAGGGGAAAAAGAGCTAACATTTCGAGCCAAGATCCTTATTAGAGATACAGTTCAGAGTCGGCCCTCCAAGCTGCGTGGCCCCAGCAATCCTCGATTTAACCCCAGCCATCCTCGATTTAACCCCAGCCTAATCACAGGACCATTTACAGTGACTAATTAGTCTTTGGACTATGGGAGGAAACTGGAGCACCTAGAGGAAACATAGGGGAGAGCATACAGACCAGCTTGGAATTGAATGCCAAACTTCGATGCCCTGCCAGTGTCCCACTAACAGCTAAGTTTGTGTTCCTCTCCAGAACCCCCACAGAGAGGAGGAAGCAGATTTGAACCCAGAAATTTACAAATTCAGGCAAATTCCCCAAAATGCTACTTGTGGTTTGGATGATAGGAAGATTTGGGAATTGGGAGAACAGGAATCCTCCTCCCGACTTGATACTCACCTGCCCTGCAGTATGCACCAGCCACAGTACGGATCTCTCGCCATCAGGCAGGACTGGCAGTCTGCGTACTCTGAACATTCACTAACAGGAAGCTTTAGTACCTTCAATGAGAACAGATACAAATGATAGAGCACTGCAGCACAGAATAAGGCCCTTGGGCCCATCTGCTTCATGCCAAACTCTTATTACTCTGCCGAGTCCCACTGCGGCCCCACCCTCATCCATGTACTTATCCGAAGGGTGAAATGTTGAAATCAAATCTGCATTCACCACTCCACAATCTCACCACCCTGTGAGTGAAGCTGTGCCTCAAATTTCCCCTTTGACTCTAAACCTGTGACTTCTCCCCTAAGCTCAGTGGAAAAAGCCTACATTTACTCTGTCTATAACCCTCATAATCTTGTATACCTCTGTCAAATCTCCCCTCAATATTCTATGTTCTAGGGAATAAAATACCAACCTATTCAAACCTTCCTTAGAACACATGTCCTCAAGTTCTGGCAACATCCTCATAAATTTTGTCTGTACTCTTTTAACCATATTGATATCTTTCCTGCAGGTAGGTGACTGGATCTGCACACAATATTCTAAATTAGGCCTCACCAACATCCTATAGAACGTTAACATGATATCCCAACTCCTGTACTCAATACTTTAATAATACAGATCATAAAGTGGGTTTCCTTGTGGTACTGCCAGCCACTCCTGTTTACGGTAGCAATATGCCATGGACATACACATCTTTGTGCATCTTCTGCTCTGTTTCACTCAGGGGCTGGTGGTTGTGCTGCCCTCTCCCTAGTCCTTCACCTGGGAAGCTTGAATTGTGATTCACATCTTCAGTGCTAGCCACTGGTCCTCAGCTCTTCCCACCTACACTATTTGAAGGATTATGCTTCGTTTGTGTTCATACCTTGCTCGGAGTAACACACACAAATTGCTGGAGGAACTCAACAACTCAGGCAGCATGTATGGAGGGGAATAAGCAGTCAACATTTTGGGACGAGACCCTTCAACAGGACTGGAAAGGAAGAGGGTAGAGGACAGAATAAGGAGATGGGGAGAAGGGAAGGAGTACAAACTGGCAGGTGATGGGTGAGACCAGGCGAGGGGTAAGGTGGTTGTGTGGGGGAAGGGAGAATGAAATAAGAACCTAAGAGAGGAGAGGCAGAAGAGGTAAAGGACTGAAGGAGGAGGAAACTAATCGTGGACCATAGAACAAAGGGAAGGTGGAGGGGGAAACCAGAGGGAGGTGGCGGGCAGGTGAGAATGGAAGAGAGGGAACCAGAGTGAGGAATGGTAAAAGAGAGAAGTGGGGGGGGGGGTGAAATTACCAGAAATTAAAGAAATAGATGTTCATGCCATCAGGTCGGAGGCTTCTTAGATGGAACACAAGGTGTTGCTCTTCCAACCCGAGTCTGGGCAGTAGAAAAGGACATAGACAGGCATGTCAAAACAGGAATTAGACGTCAAATTGAGATGGGTGGCCTGGCAATCAGAGCGAGGGTGCTCTACAAAATGCTTCAGGTTTCACCAATGTAGAGGAGGCTGTACCAGGAACTCCAGATGAACCTGACCGATTCGCAGATGAAGTGTCCTTCTTGCAGAGGTACATACCAGGAGGGAGAGCGATGCGGAGGGAAGTGTGGACATGGGAAGTCATGTACAGCAGAGAGTTGGAGAGAGGGAAAGATTGCTTAGTGGTAGGATCCCATTGGATAGAGAATGATGAACTGGACACAGAGGGTTGTGTGGTGATAGGTAAGGACTCGGAGAACCCTATTCATGTTATGGCACTGGGAGGATAGTGAGGCAGCAGATCTACGAGGAACGGAGGAGATGCACATGAAGGCAGCACTGATTGTGCTGAAAGGGAAAGTGTTCTTTGACAAAAAGGACATCTCGGATGTTTTAGAATGAAAGGCATCATCCTGAAAACATACAGAGGAGATGGAGGAACTGAGATAAGGAATAGCATTTTTACAACTGACAGGTTGAGAAGAGGTATAGTTAAGATAAATGTGAAATTCCATAAGCTTGTAAAAGAGGGACAGACTTTCTCCAGAAATGGAGATAGAGAGATTGAAAGAGAGAACAAGGAAATTTGAGAGCAGGGTGGAAGTTGGAGGCAAAGTTGATGAAATTGATGAGCTCAGGAACTTTTCACCTTTCAACCTTAACCCATGACCTCTAGTTGTAGCCTCACCCAACGTCAGTGGAAAAAGCTTACTTGCATTTACTCTGTACCCCACATTATTTTGTATACCTCCATCAAATCTCCCCTCAATCTTCTACCTTCTAAGGAATAAAGTTCTAACCTATTCAACCTTTCCCTATAACTCAGGTCCTCAAGTCCCATCAACATCCTTGTAAATTTTCTCTGCCCTCTTTCAATCTTACTTGCATCTTTCCTGGCAATGCATGCTGAAAATGGCACACAATGTTCCAAATTAGGCTTCACCAAAGTCTTATACAACTTCAACAAAACATCCCAACACCTGTACTCAATACATTGATTTCTGAAGGTCATTGTGTCAAAATCTTTCTTTATGACCTTACCTTACCTGTGACATCACTTTCAAGGAATTATGGATCAGTTTTCCCTCTGTTCCACCACACTGCTCAGTGCCCTACTGCTCTGATTGGTCCTCCTAAAACGCAACATCGCACACTTGTCTGCATTAAATTCCATCTACCATTTTCAACCCATTTTTCTAACTGGTCCAGTTTTGATCATCTCTCTCACTGTTCACTACAACCCCTCCCCCTCCCCCCACCCCAATCCTGGTGTCATTCGCAAACTTGCTAATCCAGTTTCCCACATTGTTATCCAAGTCAATGATACAGATGACAAACAGGAACAGACCCTGAGGCATTCCACTAGTCACATTTCTCCAGTCAGAGAGCCAATCTTCTACTACCACTCTTTGGCTTCTCCTTCAAAGCCAATATTGAATCCAATTTACAATCTCACCTTGAATGGCAAGCAAGTGAAACTTCTTGACCAACCTCCCATGTGGGACATTGTCAAAAGCCTTGCTAAAATCCATGTAGACAACATCCACGACCTTGCCTTCATCAACTTTCCGGGTAATCTTTTCAAATAACTCTACCTGATTGGTTAGTTAGAGCCTAACATGCAGAAAGCCATGTTGACAGTCTCTAATCAGTCCCCGTCTATCCAAATACTTAAATATCTGGTCGCTTAGAATACCTTCCAAGACCTTCCCACTACTGGTGTCAGGCTCACCAGCCTATCATTTCCTGGCTTACTCTTACTAAGTTAGAAAGAGGTGACATGGGATCAGAAGGTGTTGTAGATAGAACTAAGGAACTGCAAGGCCAAAAAGACCTTGATGGGAGATGTATACAGACCCCCAAACAGTAGCAAGGATTTGGTCTAAAAATTACAACAGGAGATAGAAAATGCATGCCAAAAGGGCAATGTTACAATAGTCATGGGGACTTTAACATGCAAGTAGATCAGGAAAATCAGGCTGGTGCTGGATTCCAGGAGGGGGAATTTCTAGAATGCCTACAAGATGGCTTTTTACAGCAGCTCATAGTTGAGTCCATTAGGGATCAGCTATTCTAGATTGGGGATTGTGCAATGAACCAGAATTGATTAGAAAGCTTAAGGCAAAAGAACCCTTAGGGGCAAGTGATGATATGATTGAATTCATCCTGAAATTTGAGGAGAAGCTAAAGTCAGATCTATCAGTATTACACTGGAGTAGGGAATTACGGAAGCATGAAAAGGAGTTGGCCAGAATTCATTGGAAAAGAACACTGGAAGCGATGATGGCAGAGGAGCAATGGATGGAATTTCTGGAAGCAACTTGGAAGGAACAGGATAGATACATCCCAAAGAGGAAGAAGTATTTTACTAAAGGAAAGATGAAACAACTGTAGATAACGAGAAGTCAAAGCAGATCCAAAAAATCCATTTACCATCTCCCCCAACTCTTTCAGCTGCACACATAGTTTACCACTCTGATCTTCCAGAGGACCAATTTTGTCCCTTGCTATCCTTTTGCTCTTAATATATCCATAGAGGCCCTTAGGATTTTCCTTCACCTTGTCTGTTAGAGCAATTTATGTTTTCTTTGCGCCCTTCTGATTTCCTCAAGTGTTCTCTTGCATTTCTTAGATTCAAGTACCTCATTTATTCCTGACTACCTATACCTGCTACGTACCTCAAAATCTCTCAAAAACCAAGATTCCTTAAACCTGTTTTCCTTTCCTATTATTCTGACAGGAACATACAAACTCCATGCTCTCAAAATTTCACTTCTGAAACCATCGCACTTACCAAATACACCTTCACCAGAAGGTGTCTCAATCCACACTTGCCAGATCCTTTCTGATACCATCAAATATGACCTTTCTCCAATTTAGAATCTCAACCTGAGGACCAGACCTATCTTTTCTATAATTACCTTGAAACTAATGGCATTATGATCATTAGATGCAAAGTTTTCCCCCATACAAACTTTTATTACCTGCCCTGTCTCATTCTGAACAGGAGATTTAGTATCGCACTCCCTCTAATTGAGACTTCTATGTCCTGATTAAGGAAACTTTCCTGAACACATCTGACAAACTCTTTCCCATCCAGCCCTTGATAGGGACTCCCATACTGTAAAGTGGAAAGTTAAATCACCTATTGCAACCTTAGGTTTCTTGCAAAAGACTGCAAATTTTCTACAAATTTGTTCCTCTAAATCTTGCAGACTGTTGGTGGTCTGCAATATCATCCCATTAATGCGATCATTCCTTTCTTATTCCTCAGCTCTACCTGTAAAGCCTCACTAGATGAGCTGTCCAGTCTGTCCTGACTGAGGACTGCTGTGACATTTTCCCTGACTGGTAATGCCACCACCAGCCCCCCGCTCTATCACATCTGAAACAGAATCCTGGAGCACTGAGATGCCAGTCCTGCCCCTGCTGCAAGCAAGTCTCATTATTATTATATTATATTATTTTAAATAATTTGTGTTATCATTTTATTATAATAAAATTTATCACAGTTTATATTTTTTAAATTTATATTATTTGCCTTCTTTTACACATTGGTTGTTTGTCAACCTTTGTTTATTAAAGAGTTTTATTTTCATGAATTCTATTGTATTTATTTTCCTGTGAACACCTACAAGAAAATGAATCTCAATGTAGTATATGGTAACATATACATACTTTGATAAGAAATTTAACTTTGAGGGGATTTTGAGTGAAAAATACAAGGCCCACAGGAGGGGAATTTTCTCATGGGAGAAATTTAGGAACAGTGGTCGGTGTTTAAAATACGGGGTCCTCATTTAAAATAAGGAGCAACATGGTAACATTGTAGTTAGCATAACATTATTACAGCACCAACAAATTGGGTTCAATTCCCGACGTACAAAAAGGCTGGATGAACTCAGCAGGTCGGGCAGCATCCGTTGAAAGGAGCAGTCAACGTTTCAGGCCGAGACCCTTCGTCAGGACTGAAGAATGAGGGGGCAGGGGCCCTATAAAGAAGGTGGGGGAGGGTGGAATGTGCCAGGTGAAAAACCAATCAGAGGAAAGATCAAGGGGTGGGGGAGGGGAAGCAGGAAGGGGATAGGCAGGAGAGGTGAAGAAGGAATCTAAGGGGAAAGCACTATGGGTAGTAGAAGGAGGCAGAGTCATGAGAGAAGTGATAGGCAGCTGGAAGAGGAGACAGAGTGAAGGTGGGATGGGGGAAGGGAGAGGGAGGTAATTACCAGAAGGTGGAGAATTTGATGTTCATACCAAGGGGCTGAAGACTACCCAGATGGTATATGAAATGTTTTGTATGCTTGGTATGCGTCTGGGTAGTCTCCAGCCCCTTGGTATGCAACATCTCATATACCGTCTGGATAGTCTCCAGCCCCTTGGTATGAACATTGAATTCTCCACCTTCTGGTAATTCCCTCCCTCTCCCTTCCCCCATCCCACCTTCACTCTGTCTCCTCTTCCAGCTGCCTATCACCTCTCTCATGACTCTGCCTTCTTCTACTACCCATAGTGCTTTCCCCTTAGATTCCTTCTTCACCTCTCCTGCCTATCCCCTCCCTGCTTCCCCTCCCCCACCCCTTGATCTTTCCTCTGATTGGTTTTTCACCTGGCACATTCCACCCTCCCCCCACCTTCTTTATAGGGCTCCTGCCCCCTCATTCTTCAGTCCTGACGAAGGGTCTCGGCCCGAAATGTTGATTGCTCCTTCCAACAGATGCTGCCCGACCTGCTGAGTTCATCCAGCCTTTTTGTACGTTTTGATTTGACCACAGCATCTGCAGTGTACTTTGGGTTCAATTCCCGCTGCTGCTTGTAAGGAGTTTGCACTTTCTCCCCTTGAATGCGTGGGTTTCCTCCAGGTGTTCCAGTTTCCCCCCCACAGTCCAAAGATTATTTTATCACATGGGTGTAATGGGATGGCATAGCTCAGTGGGCCCAGAGGGCCTGCCACTATACTGTATCTCTAAATTTAAAAAATGAAGTAATTATTGTTTCTCTTAGGATAATGTTTCATTGAAACTCTCTTCCTCATCAGTCCAGTTGAAATAAAACCTCAGTATTTTTAAAGCAAAGGTAACTGCACACTTGATAAAGAGGCCGAAAGGTTACTGCAGTTGGACAGGAATGCAGATTTGAGTTTACAGTGAGGTCAACCATGATTTTATTAAATGGTGGAGCAGGCTCGAGGGACCTGATGGGCTACTCCTGATACTAACCTGTGTTTGTAAATTACCCATAAAGCAACCAACCCTGAGACTGATACCTTCCTTTGATATTCAAATCACTGAGCCTCCATGCCCCCCACCTCCAGCTGCCTTCCTGGAAAGGCTGCTATCCTCTGCTGCACCACAGGAGATGGAGAATCACTCTCACAGTAAGCCACTGGCCAGCTCTCTCTCCCAAACCGAACCGAGTCAAATGAAATATATTCTGCAAACCTTGAACAAATCCATTGACAGACTTGAACAAAGTATAATGGTAATCGGTTCTGCTGAAAATCTCGCCCCATGTTGTGCTACCAGCAATGAATTCTGAACACTGAATTTTCATCTTTGCCTGAAGCATTTTTCAATGTACAAATCAAAGCTTCCCTCCCATGATCTATGGTTTCCCCTCAAATTTTTCCTGAGATCAAAATACTTCTTCAATATTTCAGTGCTGAATAATTATTTGCTTAGATACAGCACTTTAGCTGCAGGTTCCACGCGGGCTGGGAGTTACATCACTGCATGAAACCCTTTATGGGCTCTCTTTGCTCTGGGTTTGTGGTGAAGCACAGCAGAGCCAGCAATGCAGAGTGATGTGATTGCTAGCCCGAGTTTACCTTGTTCATTTCTCCTTTATTTTTATTTAGAGATACAGCACAGAATAGGCCCTTCCTGCACTTTGAGCCACACCACCCAGACACCCCTGACAACCCTAATTTAACCCTAATCTAATCACAGGACAATTTACAAAGACCAATTGACCTACCTGGTATGTTATTGAAGTGTGGGAAGAAACTGGAGTACCCGGAGAGAACAAATGCATTCCATGAGGAGCACGTACATAGATTCCTTACAGAGAATGTCAGATGTGAACACCGAACTCCGACACTTCAAGCTGTAGTAGTGTTGTGCTGATCACTACGTGGCCCTGGCACCCTTATTCATATTAAAATATAACAAAACGAGCATGGCTTTACGCAGGCAGCACAGCAGCGTAGATTTAGTGTAACATTTTATAATGCCAGTGATCACAGTCCAATTCTCGCCATTGCCTGTAAGGAGCTTGTATGTCCCACCTGTGATCTCGTTGGTCTCCTCCCACATCACAAAGACATACAAGTCAGTATTAGTAAGTTGTGGGCATGCTGTGTTGGCACTGGAAGTGTGGTGACACTTGTGGGCTGCACCCAACACTACCATTAGCCTGCATTGTCATTTCACAAACAATGTATTTCACTGTACTTTTGACAAATAAATCTAATCTTTACAAAAAAACTCCCAAGGCTGGTGTTCATACCTTCAATGGAGTTGTGACATAAAGGTTCTCCTGGTCGCGGTCAAATGCCAGATCACCACTGATGGCTACGTTGGGATGGATTGTCAGGGTTGCGTATCGCTCCACATTTCCAGATGGCTTCACAAAAACCTAGGGCAGCGGAAGCAACAAACACTCATCCCTGAAGCTATGACTTGGCATAAAAAGACAAGAAACTTAACTGCTATCTTCATTAATGAAGGGCTTTAGCAGTTAACCCTTCAGTAACCATTTGCTGCCAGACCCTTTAGATGTATTGTTATATGTTACTTTCCAGTTCAGTTCATTCTTCATCCAGATTCCTCCTACCAGCCATCAATCACCTTGCTGTACTGTTTGCTTTACTGGTCTAAGCCCTGAAGAATGGATGAGGATCCTTGTAGATGGGAAAGCTGATAGAATCAATGTTAATGTACTTCCCTTAAAGGCACACAAGGACCTTTACCTCTGACTGGATGTTTCTCCCCACTTCCTCAGGAGACAGTGAATTCCAGTGGGCATGGCCCCTGGTTACTGTGCTCTGAGTTTGAACAAAGGGCCACTGCAAGAGCCCAGTTCTATCATCAGCAGCCATCAGTGTACAATGGGTGGTCACAGGAACTTAAGCCTCTTTCCTTTTACAGCACAGAGTGTGGTTCCAACCTCAGTGAGGTTTTAGTCATGCATAAGATCCTATAAAGATCAGCATGCATTGCTCAAAGTGGCTTGCTAGGCCATTTCAGACGGTAGTTAAGAACCAACCAGATTACTGTGACTCTGGAATTGTACAGGATCGAACAGGTTGGTTATATTCCTGAAACAAACTTAGTAAACTAGTTTCTTTGCTGTATTACTTTTAGCACCTTTTCAGTGTTGTTCCAACTTACTGAATATTATACTCCCCTGCTAACACAGCAGGACTTCAACACACATAACTAGAGATAAATCGAGGTTTATGGGTGAACTGGTCCAATAAACACAATCCACACAACACAATGGAGAAAGGACCATAAGTAAGGACAAGGAAGTTGAGATCCAGCTGTAACCAGTTTTGGGCAAATAAAAGGAGCAAAGAAGCTGCTTGTTCAAGATATTTAGAGTGAATGAGAGTGTGCAGTCTGGTTTACCGATGACGGACTCACTTCATTTATCTCCTTCCGCCTGTCGAATGATTGCTTTTCTCACTTTGATGGCTAGAAGATCTATTTTGTTGAATTGGAAGGAAATTAATCCTCCTACTGTATTTCATTGGCTTTCTCAAACTATGTTATGTTTAAATTTAGAAAAAATTAGAAGTGGTGTATTCGATACTTCTATTAAATTTGAAAAGATATGGAGACCATTTATTCAATATTTTCATATGATGTAATACGACCCTGTTCCAAGCTTATTGGTTTTTTCAGCTTTAATCGTATTTATGTTGAGAGGATCGGAGTTGACGACATTGATGTTTATGTATTCTTGTGAGATATTATAAACAGCCCCTTTTTTTTCTCTCTTTTTTAGTTTTTCTTTTTTTTCTTTTTTTGCTTCTTTTTTTCCCCTTAGATATTAGATTAGTAGGTTAGTCAATTTTGCATATATATATTTTTTTCTTTCTTTATATTACATATTATGAAATATCTAGATTTACCTTGTTCATATATATACTATATGGTTCATGTTTCGGGAAAACTTATTTATACTGTATTCATTGCTTATGTATTCTTTCATGTGTAATGGGAATTTGTATGTTTGTAATCCCTTTATTAATATATCAATTGTATTTTGTTCATAATATTATTAATACTAATAAAAAGATTGAAAAAGAAAGAGAGTGTGCAGTCTGTCTGTGTCAGTGCACGCATGTCTGTCTCCTAGCATCTGCCTGTCCACGTCTGGCTCACAATACACAGTAAAACAGGGCCTTGAATTTTACCATGCCTCCTCTCAATCCCTAAAGCATTTCACAAGTACACACAAATTCCCAGATGCTAGAAATCTGAAATAAAGGATTCTCCTTGTTTGATGTTGTTATTCAAAGGAGGATGTTAATATGTTAATAGTTGTGAGAGCTTTTACAAGACTAATGCCTGGGAAAGGCAGGCCGTATTTAAAGAGAGGTAGAGCAGACGATACTTGTATCTGCTGGCCTTTAGAAGACCAAGAGTGAACAACAGAAATTTTGTGGGGTCTTGACAAGATGAATGTAAATAATTACATTTCCCCTTGTGAGGTTACTTTGAACTAGGGGTTTCTATTTAAAAATAAAGGATTGTTCAGTTAAGATATGGGTGAGGTGATTTTTTTTCTTTCCCACTCCATTAAGCCTTTGGACCTTTGTTTTCCAAAGAGTGGAGGAAACAGTGCCTTTGAATGTTTACAAGGCAGAGTACAGCGACACTTCGAAACCTTTCACCCTGTTGCTTATTTTAAGTGGGAATGTACAGATCAAATTACAATCAGATTAGCCATGATCTTAATACTGATGCAGCAAATACATGGGTCAGAACAGTCTATTCCTGGTCCTAATTCATAAGTCTAAACAGCAGATTAATTGTATCAGAATCCATGCTAAGTGATAACACCTCAGGAAAGGGCCAAATAGTCCACATAAGATGAGCTGATTCATCCCATGTTGCACATTTCCATAGGAAAGATACTTTAAAGAGCTGAGTACCTTACTGAGACTGGGTAAAGAAGTATAGTTACGAAGATAGATTGAGAACGTTGGTGTTACTTTCACTGACACAAAGGCGACCAAATGGCATTGAAGTGTAGATAAAAGAGGCTTCAATTAGAATCCGATGCTCTTTAAGTTTAAGCTTTGTAGACTCTACCAGAAAGAATGGTAGACTCTAAAAGTCCTCATCAAATTTAAAAGTTTGTGGAAAAGAAAACAATGGTTATTGGATCTAAAAGGCCAATTGGCTACAAACTGTCATACAAGCTTCCAAATCTCTGTGATATCATGCCTATTGCTTGGAAACAATTCTTCTGCTTGAAGGGTAATCCTATCTATCCTGGAGAAAAAGGTGGAAAAGGGAATTGACATTCCAGTTTCTTGTCTGACAGCCAACTACTGGTAATTAGGATGGCAGTGGCTCAGAAGAACCAGAGCAAAGGTTATTTAATGAACTTGTTGTATGATGTCCTTGAAATAGTTAGAGCTGATCCAAGGGATGATGTTCCACATATCTTAGTCCAGGCCAGGTTTTATTGCCTTACCTTGTGCAAGTAGCCCTTGTCATCTCCCACAAAGGCAATGGTGTGTTCCATTTCCACTGTCACTGCTACAGCAACCAGTCTCCCCTGGGCAACCTTCAGCACCAGTGAAGCCTCAATGGGAATGCGACTCGCCATTGGGCTGGGTGTGTGGTCATATCCACAGGGGTAGGCATTAAGAGTGTCCTGGAGAGAAGGAAAAGAGAATATTGCTGGTCAGACTGTTCAAAGGGTAAACTTTGAAACACCTGTTCCATCGCCAGAGTGAAGAAAAAGAGCTGAAAAATTGGTCCTGAAGAAGTGTTTTTGCCCAGAATGTCAACCATTTACTCTTTTCCATAGATGCTGCCTGGCCTGCTGAGCTCCTCCAGCATTTTGAGAGAATAGAACAATTACTGCTGACTCCACCTACTCTAGTGGTGAACTACTCACCAAATTGCCATCAGGGAGACACTACAAGTCCTTCACCACCAAGGCTATACATCCTCTCTGAAATTTCTTTCTTGTCGCTCCAGCTTCTCAACAAAACTCCCTCAGGTGCAATACCTTAACATTCCTTGCACAACATCTGTTAAATGGCCTTTCCTACTCTCCTTGTTCTACTGATAATTATTCAGTCTGTTTATATCTTCACATTTATTTCAGTTTGATTATTGATCTTTGCGGATGTGACCATTCTGCTAATTGTTGATTGCTCATGGCTGTTTGCACTACTGCTTTGTAAACTGTTGGTTGCTATTGTGTTGCCTGTTATGGTATTGTCCTGTGTTTTATGCTTGGCATCCAATTAAAATCAATTCTGGTATGTGTCATATTACGGAAATAAAGAGATTGTGATTGTGATTCTGATTCTGAATAATTAAAATGGAAGAGTTAAAAACTAATCCATTGTTCCTCAATACTTTTTTTTAAGCATGTTCTTTTGCAAAGGAACAAGAAATTAGATTGGCATGTCCATTCCATTTATTTGCTGCAATTGATTCTAGGTGTATTGATGTTACAGTTACCAATTATTTTACTGTGCAATCTGGGACTAACTGTTAAAATATACCAGATATACAGTAGCTGCACTTCACCTGTCTATTCTAACCAGCTACTGCTGTCCACGATCGGGCAAATCATTTATCATTGACACAGAGCAAAAGTGGCAATTAATACACGTTACATGTGTTAACTATTAGTGCAGTTCAGCATTTACTGATTTTATAAGCTCTGTTTCTTTCAGATCAAGAGGCACTAACACTTGGCAGATAAGGTAAAGAAGTCCACATGATTTGAAAAGTATATTAGTTCAAAGTATTAAAAGCATTAGAGTCTCTGGGAAGAGAATAGGTCCCCATTAAGCATCAGCATTGTTGACCACATGTGGAGCCCCAGGAAACCAGTGAGATCTTAAACGAAATACTTTCCTTTCCCATGAAGGTCATGGAAGTTTGGGAATTTGGGGAAGAAAACTTGTGATCTCCTGATAGAAATCGGGATGTTGGCAGTTGAATAAAGGTGGATAAATTCCTGTGGCCTGACCAAGTTTTTTTTTCAGGTGTTGTAGAAAGCAGGGGAGAAATTTCTAGGACACTGCAGACATGTTTGTACCTTCCTGAGCTGTGGGTGAGGTACTGGAAGATTGGAGGGTGGCTACTGTTGTGCCTTTATTTAAGAAGCAATGCAAGGACAAGCCAAGAAACAACAGGACAATGAGCCTAACATCAGTGGTGGGAAAGTTACTGGAAGGGATTCTGAAAGTATCTATATGCATTAGAAAAGCCACTGAATGAAACTAACGTGGCTTTGTGTATGAGAAATGCACAAATTTAATTGGGTTGTTTGAAAAGTTAACTAGAAGGACCAACAAGGATTATCCTCAAAAAGATTTATGATGAGATCCCATAGTGGACTGTTCTGGAAGATGAGGTCACATGGGATCCAGGGTATGCTAATCAAAGTTGGCTTGGTGGAAACAGTCACAGAGTGGTGGTGGTAGTGGAGGGTTGGAGGTCTGTGACCAGTGGTGTGCTACAGGCACTGGTATTGGTTCCTTTGTAGTTTGTCATCTATATTATCTCCTGAGAATGTATATGGCATAGTTAAGAAGTTTGCAGGTGTCAGCAAATTTGGTACTGTGGTGGACAGTGAAGAATGTTGTCAAAAGTTAGAACAGGATATAGGTCAATTTGGAAAGTGGGCAGATGCAATTTAACGAGACAAGTGATGCATTTTGGCTGCATTAAGAGTTAACAACAGAGCCTTGGTGGATGCAGTAGAAGGGACAGAAGAAAGGGTACAAGTAGATAGCTATTTGAAAGTGGTGACACAGATAGACAAAGTGGTGAAAAATGCTTGCAACACACTTGAATACAAGAGTTGGGATGTCAAGTTACAGCTGTATAAGACATTGTTGGGACTATATTTGGGCGTCACTGTAATATAGGAAGGTGTGATTAAGCTAGAGAGGGTGTTGAAAAGATTCACAAGGATATTGCCACATCTGCATGAGTTGCAAGGAGAGACTGGACAGGTTGTGACTGTTTATACTAGAGAAGGAAGTTGAAGCTTGACCTTGTACAGGTTTATAAAAATTATGAGGGGTTTAGATAAGGTGGATAGTCACAGTTTGTTTTACCAGGGTAGGGGACTTGTGCATAAATAAAAAGGTTATCAAACATACACCTAAGCATTTTTAAAATTAGTGATCTGAAGCCTCTTTATGTACAGTTATCCTTTCATTTAAAAACCATGCTGGTCCTTTTTATTTCATCTGCTCCTTTGATCTAACTCCAAGTCTTCCGGCACTTTCCAAATACAAATGCTGCATTTGCTTAACCTGGGCTCTAATGGGCCGTCTAATATTGCAGGAAAGCATTTTAAAATGTTTGTGCTTTAGTTCATTTTACTTTGCAAATGGATGCAGCAATTTGTTCTCAAGATTTCTTGCCTCTTCACTGAAGGAAATGCAGTGGATCTCACTGGCAGATTATGGTTGCCGGGGAGATCTGTGTGTTGCCATGTTCAATCTGCCTTGCAGCTTTTCTGATTCCACTTCATTTATTCGGAACATCTTGTCCGATATTGCTGACTTCTGAGCCAAGTGAACGTTCAAGACGGAGTCAGGCAATCAAACTATTTAGCTGCCAAAATCCCCCAGTCTTTTAACAAGATTTGAATATCTCAAATAACCAAAGAATTTGATAAATTCCCCTTTAATGTGCATGATAAATCATTGTACAAAGAATCTCACACTCCATTAACCAATTTATCAGAAAAACTGTTGAACAGCCAGACATGAAAGCATGCCAGATGATCTGGATCAGACAAGAGGGAATGAAAGTGAAGGAGCACAACTGTACAGGGCAGTGTACTCCAAGCAAATGGCACAACTCGAAGCTCTTGCCTTTTACTCAAGAGCAAAGTACCCTGATCCAGAGCAACACACAGAAAATGCCAGAGAAACTCAGCAGGTCAGGCAGCATCTGTGCGGGCAATGTTTCAGACTGAGTCCCTTCATCAGAACTGGAAAGGAAGATGAAAGATGCCAAAATAAAGTGGTTAGGGAAGAAGAAGTAGTACAAGCAGGAAGGAGCTAGATAAAGCCAGCTGGGTAGGGGAGACGGGCAAGTAAGAAGCTGTAAGGGCTGGAGAAGAAGGAATCTGATAGGAGAGGAGAGTGGACCATAGGAGAAAGGGAAGGAAGAGGGGCACCAGTGGGGGGGGGGGGGGGGTGATATGCAGGTGGAAAGAAATGGTAAGAGGTCAAAGTGAGGAATTGAAGAACGAAGGGAAGGGGAAAGAAACTTCTGGAAGCTGGAGAAATCGATGTTCATGCCATTGACATGTCAGAACCCTAATCTACACCTGTAGCCTTTCCAGCTGCCCCTCCCTCGCAACCTCATGAAATAACATAAGCATCTCCCCATTTGCAGCCACACAATATCTCAATGCCACATACTCGAGTTGATTCTCAGTCCTGACCCTCTTGATTCAAATCACTTCCTGTAAATGGAGTGAATGGCCCTGACCTAACCAACTCCATCGGTCTCTTTTATGCTAATTTATCAGGGTGTAGTCTGGATTTCAGAGCAGGTGCTCTGTGGAGTGGTTGAACAGACTGGAGTTGTTTTCTCTGAGGCGGCAGAGGCTGAGGAGACACCTGATCGGTTAAGATTTTAAGAGGCACAGATTGTGTAGGCAACTGGTATCTTTTCCATGTCTAATACTAGGGGGCATGCATTTATGGTTGGGGGAGGGGAGTTCAAAGGAGATGCATGGGACAAGTTTATTTTTGCTTTACACAGAGTGCTGGGTGCCTAGAATGCACTCCTGGAAGTGGTGGTGGAGACAGATACGATAGAGGCATTTTTTTTAGAGGTTCTTAGACAGGCACATGAATGTGTAGTAAATGTGAAATATGGTCCATATGCAGGCAGAAGGGATTTACTTAATTAGCTTAATTTGTTTGGCACAATATCGAGGGTGGAAGGGCTGTTTCTGTACTGTATTGTTCTATGTTCTGTCCTTTTTTTTTAAATCGCAGATTGGACCAGCAACTATGGAGAGGTGCAAACATTTGTATCTCATTGCTGCGAACCCCACCTCGTTATCCAATCACCAAGTAGTTATTCAGTTATGGTCATTTGCCATCTTAGAATTGAATTATTGGTGCCAACAGGAAAAGTACAGCAACCAACACTCAGGCTAACTATAAATGTGACATTATCTGATTCAGCAGCACCATCTCGCTGATTGACTTCAATCCTAACTTCATGTAGAGGCTTGAAGCCTGTACAGAACCAAGCACTGATGTCCTCAGAAGATAGACAGATTCCCAGAAGAAAGAGACTGAAACTGCATTGCTTTGCGCTGAGGTAGGATTTGGCTGATGCAGTGGCAGGAGACTGGAAATGAACACCAATGGTGTCCTGGTCCAATAGGAAAAGAAATCGGTCTTGGACAGACCCAATCCCCTGTGAAAGGTAGAAGGTTGGGCATGGAGCTAGCAATCACCCACTGCAGAAGCTCCACAAACCTCATGCCTGGGAGCGAAAGCATCTTTGTCTAGAAGATGTAGGAAGATGGGCGATGCCTGGAGACAACTTGCAAGACCGGGTCAGGACAGAGGAGTCTGACAAATTGCTGTCAGTAGCCTACTGTGCTCCATTGGGGGTGACAGGCCCAGTAACAACTACCAGTGGGAACTGTAGCACTAGGACACAAACGGTGAGGATTCTTCCCCCAGGCCTTAAAGCTACTGAACTCTTTGTCACCACCCAGGTCTCATCGTGAATATGAGGGAGGGGGGGAGAGAGAGAGAGAGACACACACACACACACACGCATGTTTCGGGCCTCGAAACGTTGACAGTGCTTCTCCTTATAGATGCTGCCTGGCCTGCTGCATTCCACCAGCATTTTGTGTGTGTTGTTTGAATGTCCAGCATCTGCAGATTTCCTCATGTTAACTCAAATGTGTAGCTAACTGCATTCTTTGCTGCTCGTTGCTGTTCACCATAGCATTGTCACATCTAAACCAAAGTAGTGTTTGCTGTCAGGCTCGTGATGCCAGCTACGTAAATTCAGGTACTTCCTTCAATCAACTATCAACTATCAACTTGAGCTATCAACCTCGTTCTCATTAAAAATCAATATGTATTCTTTGGGACGGTCACCACCGGCTCTACTTTATAAACCTGACAGTCGGTGCATCTTTCTACCAACTCTGTAGGATCTTAAACACAAGAAAGTCTGCAGATGCTGGAAATCCAAAGCAACATGCATAAAATGCTGGAGGAAATCAGCAGGTCAGGCAGCATCTATGGAAATAAATACACAGTCGAGGTTTTGGGCCGAGATCCTTTTTCAGGACCGAAAAGGAAGATGCCAGAATAAAAAGGTGGGGGGCAGGGGAAGGAAGAAAGCTAGAAGGTCTTAGATGAAGCCAGGTGAGAAGATGTAAGAGGCCAAAGGGAGGAACAGAAGAAGAGGGGAGGGGAAGGTAATTTTTTTGACTGGAAGAAGAAATCAATATTCATGCCATCAGGTTAGAGGCTACCCAGCCGGAATACAAGCTGTAGCTCCTCCAATCTGAAGATGCCATATCATGGCAGAAGAGGTGTCCATGGACAGACATGTCAGAACAGGAATGGGAATCAGAATTAGAATGTTTGCTCACCAGTAAGTTTTGCATTTGGTGGATGGAGCAGAGGTGCTTGATGAAGCGGTCCCTCAATTTACAGCGAGTCTCACCAATGTAGAAGAGGCTGCATCAGAGCAACAGACACAATAGAGAACCCAGCAGATTCACAAGTGAAGTGTCGCCTCACCTGGAAGGACTGTTTGGAGCCCTGAGTGAAGGTGGTGGGGGTGGGGGGGAGGTGAATGGGCAGTGTAACATTGACTGTTTGGAGCCTGAGTGGAGGTGGTGGGGGGGGGGGGGTGGGGGTGAATGGGCAGTGCTGCTTCCAGGAGGAAGATTCATGGGAAGCGATGAATGGACAAGGGAATCAGAGAGGGAGTGACCCCTGCAGAAGGTGGAGAGAGTTGGCAGAGTTAAAGATACATTTGGTGGTTGGATGAGATGGTGGAGGTGCGGAGACTCATGGGGTGGCAGGGAACAACAAGAGAAGTATGTCACTTTCAAGGTGGCAGGAAGGTGGGGTGAGCGCAAATGTTTGGGAAATGGAGCAGATGCGGGTGAGGGCCTCATCAGTGGATGAGGAAGGGAAACGTTGTTCCTCGAAGAAGAAAGGCATTTCCTGGGAACGGATTCAGTGGACATGAATGTAATGAGAGATGGAGACAAAGAGTTTGAGAAAGGGGAGGGAGGGGTGTCAGAAATGGGTTAGTATACTGAAGGGCAGGGTGGAAGTTGGAAGCAAAGTTCAGCATGGGTGCACGAAGTAGCAGAGGAAGATTTGGGGAGCATTACTGGGGAAGGCTTGGAACATGGACTGTTCCACATAACCAACGAAAAGGCAAGCGTAGCTGGGGCCTATGTGAATGTCTCAGGCTGGACCTTGAGTCTGCAGAAAGTGGGAGGAACTGAAGGAAAAATTGCAGAGGGTGAGGACCAGTTCTGCCAGCGAAGGAGGGTGGTGCTGGTGGCAGAGAACTGGTTGGTTCTTTTATTGAGAACCAATATTGAGATCCTTTTATTTAAGGCCTTCTTTCTAGGTAATAGATATATATAGGGGCTGGACATCCATGGTGAAAATCAGTGGTCTGGGCCAGGGAACTGAAAGCTAGTGAGGAAATCCAGACCATGAAAAGCGTCGCAGGTGTTGGTGGGGAGGGACTAAACCAGGGGGATAAACCAGAGTCAAGGCATGATGTGACACAAGTTCAGAGGGGCAGCAGCAGCAGGCAGAGACAATGGACCTACCCCGTCAGTCACGTTTGTGGAGGCAGAAACTAGCAGTGCGAAGTAAGGGAACTATGAGTTTGTTGGCAGTGGATGGGGTACCAACTTCTATTTCTCTTTTGGGTATCTTTTGCTCACCAAGTTGGGTCTGAATTATGAAATAACCTCCAGCTCTGAAAGAACTTAAACTGGTCTTTTAAATGCAGTCACGTGGAGCTTAATTGAAACATTTAGTACATCATATTGTGGATGTGCAAATGCAAAAATTTCATCGAGGATCGATAATATTGTGAACTTTCCTGAACTTAATCCCTGAAATGACAGGAAAGGAACTTATATATGTTATCTTTATGTAACAGTAATCCAACAGCTTGAATTTCTTGGCCTATGTATTTTCATTATCCACAGCATTAAACAGATGGATCAATGGGCCAAAATTGTCAATATTGAAAGTTCAAAGTCAAACAAGAAAAGAATAATAACACTTACTGATGTTAGCCCACTACAGCTGGACTTGACTTCGTACTCTATATAGGCTGCCTCATGCCCGTCCAGGGTCCTGCCGTGATTGGTGTAGCACAGATCCCGAGTCTGATTGATTATCTGATCAATCTGGTTCATGGTGTAAATGCAGAGCGCTGACTCCTCTGTTGGCTTTGCTGTGGATGTCTGGCCAAGAGCGAAAGTGGCAAACAGGACCTCCCCGTCGGTTTGGAGAACCCCTTCGGCCAAGCCCTTTCCTGGGCGGCTGATATAGGCAGCTTGAAGCAAATTGTAGCTCCTGTCTGCAGTCTGACAGACAAGGGGCGCCTCCACGTAGGAGTAATAATGCATGTCACCCAGGCACACTCGTGACACATAGGTTTTATATTCCCTGGAAGGGGACTTCAGGTCCCTGCGGTAGAATAGAAAATACACAGACAATTGATAAATAAAAGATTTGACAAAGTGGTGGTTGTACTCCGAAAGCCTTCCAGCGACTGCTAACTTTGCCGTATCCTCATAGGAGAAAGTGGGATGTGAATCCGGACTCCGTGGCTCTGCCGACACCAGATTGCGGGTGGTGATGGGGGGAATCCCACCAGCACCTTTGCTGGTATATCCACGCCCCACAAACAGCACCGCCACCTCGCCTTTGGATAGGCCAACCAATCCGACGGTCGTGACGTTTGGGTCATTGGCAGCCACGTACTGCGTGTCGACGGGCCGCTCAGGTCGGAACAAGATCCGGCTAATCATTCCCAAACTCCTTTTCTCACAGATCCCTTGAAACAAACTGCCACAGGTAATCAGCTCTTTGCCATAGGGGTTAATGAGCAGCAGTTTGCTGTGGTTGTCAGTCAGCCGAGCCTGCGGGCAGTCACTCCGGGTGACAGGCGGGAGGCAGTCCTTGCTGTCATTCTTCGGCCCGGTGGGTTGCACTACCGGATCAGTCAGCTCGGAGGTCAGCTGGAAGAGGAAGTTCACAGCTCCTATGTAGACATTTCCAGTCTCCGGATCGACTGTTAAGTGCTCAAACTTTGTATCCGATCTACTGAAGGACTTGTAGCGGTCTCCACGGCTGGTGGAAGCACTTGATAAAATGATGACAATGAGGATGGTCCCAGACAGCATGGTCAAAGTGCTGCAACAGAACAAAGGTTGGATCAGTAAGAGGATTATAGAAACGGCAAACGTTTTGGCCTGGATATTGAATGCTGAGGGGAATGAAATCAGTAACAAAATGGCAATGTATTAAAGATGCACTGAATATTCAATCAGCTTCTTCTGGTCAAGTGGTGATTGTGCAATTGACGTACTCTAATGAAATCATTTCACATGTAATATTCTTTGGGAATGATGTACAGAAAATAGAATTATATTATGGAAGTGACCAGCAACGGAACAATTGTTTTATTGATAAATACAGCTGATTCTGAAGATGCTAGTAACTTCCTGCTGCAATCCCATTGCTTAGTCCACACTACCTATACCTCCACCTGTCTTTGTATCATCCTCTGGACTCTCTCCAATGACAACACGTCCTTTCTGAGATAAGGAGCCCAAAATTGCCTTCTTTACCACAGACTGAACCTGTAAATTAACCTTTTGGGAGTCTTGGACACCTCTGATGTTTGAACTTTCTTCCCGTTTAGATAATAGTCTGCACTACTGTTCTTCCTGCTGCAATCCCATTGCTTAGTCCGCACTACCTATACCTCCACCTGTCTTTGTATCATCCGCAAACTTTACGACAAAGCCATCAATTCCATTATCTGAATCATTGACAAACAATGTGAAAAGTAGACCTCTTGCAGTTTTGCGAGTGCTTGCTTATAATCAGCCGCTGGTGGTATATAAACTGTGGTCAGGTTCACAGGTGATAACTTCCATGGCAAATAGAATGGTTTACATTTAATCATGAGGAACAAGAATCGACATAACTCCCACGTCTGTACACCAATGGAAATCGGCTAAAAAGCATGTGCTGCACCTTTTTCCGTACCCAGAGTTCGCTGTTTGATCCATTCTGAAAATGGTAAAACCTTCTGGATGGATAGGGTTCACTGTTAACCAAGTCTCAATGCGATAAACCATTGTGATCTGATGCTGCAGCCCTGCCCTGAGATCATCAGTCTTATTCTCCGGTGACTGCACATTCGCCAACAAGGTGCTGGATAGAGATGGCCTCATCCCTCTGTGCTTCAGCCTGGCTTGAATTCCGCCATTCCTGCCACCCTGATTCAACCCTGGCCTAATCATGGGGCAATATACGATGACCAATTACCCATTAATTAGTACACCTTTGGACTGTGGGAGGAAACTGGAGCATCTGGAGAAACTCCATGCATTTCACAGGAGGACATAGAGACTCCGTACAGATGATGCTGGAATTGAACTCAGTTGTAATGGTGTCTTGCTAACTGCTGTACTATCGTGTACTGTGGCATCCAATTACAGGGGTAGTTTATTGTCACATGTACAGCGCATACTGGTCACACAGACCAAATCATTAAACAGTTCACTGAGCTAGAATCAAGTAAAGCAATAACAACTGAACTGAATTGAATTGACTTTATTTCTTATGTCCTTCACGTACAAGAGGAGTAAAAATCTTTACGTTACGTTTCCGTCTAAATGTGCAATGTGAAATCATAGTAATTTATAATAATTTATAAAAAATAGAACAGTCAATGTCATATAGAGTACACTCAAATCAGCGTGAGTTCATCAGTCTGATGGCCTGGTGGAAGAAGCTGTCTCAGAGCCTGTTGGTCCTGGCTTTTATGCTGCGATATCACTTCCCGGATGGTAGCAGCTGGAATAGATTGTGGTTAGGATGACTCGGGTCCCCAATGGTCCTACGGGCCCTTTTCACACCTAATGTCCCGAATCATGGGAAGTTCACAACTGCAGATGTGCTGGGCTGTCCGCACCACTCTCTGTGATTAGGGAAGGTACAGTTCCCATACAAGGCAGTGATACAGAGTAAAGTATAAAAGATACCAGAATTGTGCGGTTCAGGTAAACGGTAAAGTAGAAGACCGTAACGTGGTAGATTGTGAGGCCAAGAGGCCATCATATTATATGAGAGGGTAGTTCAAGGGTCTGATAACAATGGGATAGGTGTTGTCCTTGAGTCTGGTGGTGTGTGCTTTCAGACTTTTGTATCGATAGGAGAGGGGAGAAGAGAGAATGTACCACGTCAGTGGAGATGTCAATTATGCCGGCTGCTTTACAGATGCAGTAAGAAGTCTAGACAGAGTCCATGGAGGAGAGACTGGTTCCATCAATGTCCATAACTCTGCAGTTTCTTGCGGTCATATGCAGAGCGTGTGCTGCAGCCAGACAGGATTCTTTCTATGGTGAATCAATACAAATTGGTAATGGGGACTTGCTGAATTTTTTTAGCCTCCTGAGTAAGTAGAAGTGTCGGTGAGCTTTCTTGACTGTATCTAACCACCATGGTCTTGCTTATAATGAATACATCTTCCTCTGCCCTTGTGGTGAACTACATATACCTGTCTGGACTGCTCCTGTGGCTCCTCCTACAGACCCCTGTATAAAGGCGATTGAGGCCTGAGCCCGGCCCTCATTCTCCAGGACGTAGTGTTGTTCATTCTTCCAGTCAATAAAAGCCGATATCTCGCTTCTTACATCTCAGAGTGAGTTATTGATGGTGCATCAATTTTATTGACTGGAAGTTAAAACATGGAAACCGTTTTACGTCCGGAAAGATTGGATTTGGATCCCCAAGACCCTGAAGCAGCTCTTGCCTTTGAACTCTGGCTTGCATGCTTCCAATCATACTTGGAGGAGGTTCGTGCAACTGACCCCGCTGTTAGGCACAGGATTCTCCTCTCGAGAGTCGCCCCAAAAGTTTATTCATTCATCAGGGAACTCTCGACCTACGAAGGGGCACTTGACGCCCTCAAAAGACAGTACCTGCGGCCGGTGAACGCCGTCTACGCCAGACATCGCTTGGCCACGCGCAGACAGCGCCCTGCGGAGTCGTCCGCCGAATTTCTCCGAGCTCTACAGGCACTCGTGCGGACTTCTGACTGCAAAACGCTCACGGCGGAACAGCATGCGGAACTCTTGGTACGAGACGCCTTTGTTACCGGAATTAGGTCAGTGTATGTGCGCCAGCGGCTGCTGGAAAATGCTGATCTGACCTTACGCTCGGCGATCGAGACGGCTGACACGCTGGAGGCTGCTCTGCACAACGCTGACGCTGTCCAGCCGCGCGATTCCCCGCCGGTTCCGTGGACACCTCCGACCCCACCGCCACCGGTTCCCGCGAGCGAATTCGCCAACGCCGCTGCCAGTCGCGGTTCCACGCACTCCCCGAACCCAACCAAGTGAAAGCTGTGTTATTTCTGTGGGCTTGAGAAACATCCTCTAAACCGTTGCCCAGCTCGAGAAGCGACCTGCTCCAGCTGCGGAAAACTGGGCCATTTCGCCAGAGCCTGTAAGTCTAAACCACGCGCAGGGTCGAGCAGCGCTGCGTTTGAGACGTGGGGGCCGCCATCTTGCATGCCCGGATGTGGGCGGCCATCTTTGCCGGCGTCACCATGCCCCGCCCCTACCTACCCGTGTGACACGTGGGGGCCGCCATCTTGCATGCCCAGATGAGGGCGGCCATCTTTGCCGGTGTCACCATGCCCCGCCCCCGACTCGCCGGTGTTTACCGGGCACCAAGACGGCATTTCAACTTTGGCCACCGTAACCCTCGACCAAAGCGCTCTGCACCAGCTTGCAAGGTCAATGATGGACATCCTGGTGGAGGGACACAGGACTAGCTGCCTGTTTGACACGGGCAGCACTGCGAGTTTTATTGACCCGGCCACAGTGCAACGCTGTGGACTCGTGACACGGCCGGTAAGTCAGAGGATCTCCTTGGCTTCTGGGTCGCATTCCACAGACATCCGGGTGGTTTGTGTAGCGACATTGGTGGTGCAGGGCACAGAATATCGGAACTTTGCGTTCCTGGTCATGCCTCGACTGTGCGCTCCTGTGCTGTTGGGGCTGGACTTCCAGAGCCATCTCGAAAGTGTGACTATGGCATATGACGGGCCCCTCCCACCACTCACTGTCAGGAATCCTCAGTTTGGTGGGACTTCGCCATATACCCTGTTACCGCACACACATACACACCGAAACACACGTCCCGCCCAGCACCATGCCGACAGCTGCGCTACTGACACCACTTGCAGCCTCTCCACCCTCAAGATCCCTCCCCCATCGCTGTTCGCCAACCTGACCCCCGACTGTAAACCTGTGGCAACTAAAAGCAGGAGGTACAGCGCGGGGGACAGGGCCTTCATTAAGTCGGAGGTGCAGCGGCTGCTCGGGGAGGGGATCATCGAGCCAAGCACAAGCCCTTGGCGGTCCCAGGTGGTTGTTGTTCGGACTGGGCAGAAAAATAGGATGGTTGTGGACTATAGTCAGACCATCAATAGGTTCACGCAGCTTGACGCGTACCCCCTACCCCGCATCGCGGATATGGTCAACCAGATAGCTCAGTACAAGGTGTACTCGACAATAGATCTGAAATCCGCTTATCGCCAGCTCCCCATCCGCCCAGAGGACCGCCCCTACACCGCCTTCGAGGCGGGCGGCAGGCTCTATCACTTCCTGCGCGTCCCCTTCGGTGTCACGAATGGTGTCTCTGTCTTCCAGAGGGAAATGGACCGGATGGTGGACCAGTACAACCTGAAGGCCACATTTCCCTATCTAGATAACATCACCATCTGTGGTCGCGACTGGTCGGATCACGACGCCAACCTCCAACGATTTTTCCAAGTGGCCGAAGCTTTGAACCTTACTTATAACAAGGACAAGTGTGTGTTCAGAACCACACGACTCGCTATCCTTGGGTATCTCGTGGAAAACGGGGTCATTGGCCCTGACCCCGACCGTATGCGCCCCCTGTTAGAACTCCCTCTTCCCACCACTCTCAAAGCCCTCAGACGGTGCCTGGGTTTTTTTTTCCTATTACGCCCAATGGGTCCCCCATTATGCAGACAAGGCCCGCCCCCTGGTCGTCTACCACTTTTCCCCTCTCTGCTGAGGCCTGCGCGGCCTTCAGCTGCATTAAAGGGGACATTATCAAAGCAACGATGCATGCGGTGGACGAGACCATTCCCTTCCAAGTAGAGAGTGACGCCTCCGATTTCGCGCTTGCCGCTACCCTCAATCAGGCAGGCAGGCCAGTAGCATTCTTTTCTCGAACCCTTCAAGGCTCTGAACTTCGGCACTCCGCGGTGGAGAAAGAAGCCCAGGCCATAGTGGAAGCTATTAGGCACTGGAGGCACTATCTCGCCGGCAAAAGGTTCACCTTGCTGACCGACCAGCGCTCGGTTGCGTTCATGTTCAGCAACCAACAGCGGGGCAAAATCAAAAATGATAAAATTTTGCGGTGGAGAATAGAACTCTCCACCTACAATTATGATATCCTGTACCGGCCTGGCAGACTCAATGAGCCCCCTGATGCCCTATCCCGGGGAGCGTGTGCTAGTGCACAGCTCGACCAGCTATATGCCCTTCATGCACATCTTTGCCATCCGGGGGTCACCTGATTTTACCATTTCGTTAAAGCCCGGAACCTGCCGTACTCCCTGGAGGACATCAGGACGATGACCAGGGACTGCCAAATCTGCGCTGAGTGCAAACCGCACTTCTACCGTCCTGACACGGCGCAACTTGTCAAGGCCACCCGCCCTTTTGAGCGACTGAGTGTTGACTTTAAGGACCCCCTTCCCTCCACCGACCGCAATGTCTATTTTCTCAATATTATTGACAAGTACTCGCGATTCCCCTTTGCCATTCCCTGCCCCGACACCACTAACACGTCCGTCATAAAAGCCCTGCGCCAGCTCTTCACTCTGTTCGGATATCCCTGCTATATCCACAGTGATAGAGGGTCCTCGTTTATGA
This sequence comes from Hemitrygon akajei, assembly GCF_048418815.1. Taxonomy (NCBI): domain Eukaryota; kingdom Metazoa; phylum Chordata; class Chondrichthyes; order Myliobatiformes; family Dasyatidae; genus Hemitrygon; species Hemitrygon akajei. The sequence continues at coordinate 71,523,410 of NC_133142.1, read as the reverse complement.
GTGACGAGCTGCGCCGGTACCTGCTAGCTAGCGGTATTGCTACTAGTAGGACCATGAGCTATGATCCCCGGGGAAATGGATAGGTGGAGAGGGAGAATGCCACAGTGTGGAAGGCCACACTTTTAGCCCTTAAGTCAAAAGGGTTGCCGGTCTCTCGATGGCAGGAGGTCCTCCCTGAGGCAATCCACTCTATCCGCTCCCTGTTATGTACGTCCACCAATGCCACCCCTCACGAACGCCTATTCTCTTTTCCCAGGAAGTCTGTCACTGGGACCACCCTACCAGTTTGGCTGACGTCCCCGGGGCCAGTGCTGCTCCGGAAACATGTGAGGAGTAATAAATACTCCCCGCTGGTCGAGAGGGTTCACCTTTTGCATGCTAACCCCCAGTATGCCTACGTGGTCTTGCCTGATGGGCGGGAGGACACGGTCTCTGTCCGCGACCTGGCGCCCGCAGGAGCAGCAGACCACTACCGCGTACACTCCACAGTAACTATGAACCCTGTACCCGAGGTGACACCGCACACACCGTGCCCCACACAGACTCCTCACGACGCTCATGTACCAGGCATCTCGTACGCGTATATTCCGGGCGCCTCGCACACACGTGAGGGACCCCTGACACCTCCAGTTAGGCCAGAACCAGCACAACCTCCGTCTCCGGTGCAATCACCACCTCCGGCACCTGTGCAATCGCAGCCGGAGCTACGTAGATCGCAGCGACAGATTCGACCACCTGATAGACTTAACCTGTAAATATACTTGTAAGGAACTTCGCCACCTGGGGACTCTTTTTAAAACAAAGTGGGGGTGAATGTGGTGAACTACATATACCTGTCTGGACTGCTCCTGTGGCTCCTCCCACAGACCCCTGTATAAAGGCGACTGAGGCCTGTTGCCCTGCCTCATTCCCCAGGATGTAGTGTTGTTCATTCTTCCAGTCAATAAAAGCCGATATCTCGCTTCTTACGTCTCAGAGTGAGTTATTGATGGTGCAGCACACTCAAAATTCTGGAGGAACTCTGGAGGTGAATAAACGGTTGATGCTTAGGCTTGGGAATCTTCATCAGAACTCTGACGAAGTGTCTCAGCCTGGAACGCTGACTGTTTAATTCATCAGAACTCTGACGAAGTGTCTCAGCCTGGAACGCTGACTGTTTAATTCATGAGAACTCTGATGAAGCATCTCAGCCTGGAACGCTGACTGTTTAATTCATCAGAACTCTGATGAAGCGTCTCAGCCTGGAACACTGACTGTTCAATTCATCAGAACTCTGATGAAACGTCTCAGCCTGGAACACTGACTGTTTAATTCTCTCCATGGATGCTGCCTGACCTGCTGAGTTCCTCCAGCGGCGTGTGTGTGGGTATTTTGCTCTGGTTTATTATCACTGCCTTTACTCTTCATGTGTTTGACCAGACTGAATGGACCAGAACAAAATTAATGTTGGGTATCACAGACAAAAGCTGGAGAAACTCTCTAAGTCAGGCAGCATCATTGGAGGGGATGAACAGTCAATATTTTGTCCTGGGACCCTTCATCTGGACTGGAAATGGTGGCAAAAGTTTTATTGATGCTGTTGAGAAAGGGATTCATGCTTAGGAAAGTTGCTTTTCTATTCTTACTCAGAACTGCCATATCCCCACTGATTCCTAACCAGAGTGAAAATCACCATAGGATGGAAAGCAGCCTAGTATAGCAACTGCTCTCCACATGATCTGAAGGAAACACAGAGAGTTGTGGACCCAGCTCAGCACACTGCAGAAACTAGCTTCCCCTCATGGACCTTGTCAAAACTGCTAACTGCCTCAGTACAGCAGCCACCCTGTACATCTACTGGCTCGATGAAGCAGCTTGACAATGCTCTCAATGCGGGGGCAATTACAGCAAGGTAACTAACACTGGTCTTCATAGCGATGCGCATGTCTGGGACAAAAAAAACAGCCTTTTTTAAAAATAAAATTTGATAGATTTGATTGGCAGGGTTATTAGGTTAAAGAGTTGAGATGTTGATTGACTCTAAGTGAATTTCAGGGGAGAGGGGGGCATTTTATGCTGATTGAAGCAATTTACTTCAGTGGTGAGAAAAAGAACATTTCACCACATTATCATGGAGATGAAGAGGTCCGTTCCGCTCACTTCTGTCAGTCAGAAAAACTGATTAGTTGTGCTATTACAGCATCTGTCTGCCAGCTGTGACAGAACCACAGTCAGCTAGAGACATAGAACACTACAGCACAGAAACTGGCCCCGTGGCCCAGCTCCGACTAATCTGCCTAGACCCATCAACCTGCACCCAGCCTGGAGCCCTCCTGTCCATGTACCTACCCAAGTTTCTCCCAAATGAACCCACAGCCATCACTTCCATTGACAACTCACTCCACACTCTCACCAGAGTGAATTTCCCCCTCATGTTCACCTCTCACCAAACTTCAGTGCAAAAAGCCTGTTTGCACCTACCCTACTGATACCCCTCAATTTTGTACAGTCATCAGAGCTCCACTTTTTTTTAGTTACACGTGTAATATCTGTAGAGCACTGATGGTTGTAGAAGAATGGATGAAGTTGCTTGGGAAATGCTGCTCCACATCAGCTTTCCCCTGTCTCTCCTCCAGAGCTCACATTTCCAAGCTCAGGAAACTAGCTTACATGGAACAGAATGTTTCCTCTAAATGGTTCATTTTTCCTTGTCATGTTAAGAACTATGGGCCTTTGTAAGAGGCAACAACATTGTGTCCAAACCAACTTTTAGTTCAAACTGAAATGCACATACAAATTTTGTTTTGAAATCCCCAAATGAACATCACCGAGGGTTCTCGTTTAAAAAGTTAAGTTACAGTAAAAGGGAAAAACACAAACATGATTCAACCCATCCACAAATTTGTTTGATTGGATCATTAATACATCATTCATAGAGCTAGAGGGGAGTACAGCAAGAAACAGGCCTTTTGGCCCATCTAGTCCATGTAAACTACTATTCTGCCTTGGCCCATTGATCTGCATCCAGACCAAACCCCAATTCAGCACTTCTCCTCTGCCAGCTTGTTCCACACTCACACCACTCTCTAAGTTCCCCCTCAGGTTCCCTTTAATTTTTTTCACCTTTCATACTTAACCTCTAGTTCTAGTCCCATGCCACCTAAAGTACTAGTTCCCTCACTCGTCAGTGTGAAGCAGAGAGTGAGCTTGTAAATTTGGTGAGAGCAAAGGCTGTTGGGAACAGCAAGACTGGAGCACCACAGGAGGGGTGTGAGGGGACGAAGAGAAGGGGTGTCGGGGCAGTGTGCACACACACAGAGCCCTGAGACACCAGGCAAGGTCACTTGATTCCAAATTATTGGTATACAGGTATTGATCATTACAGAATGTCTCTCTGGTGCTTCCTCCTTCCTCCCCTTTATCCCCCAACCATGATTTCCTTCTCTCTACCCCCTTCCCACTCTCAGTCCCCAGTACAGACCCATGTCAGAATCAGGTTTATCACTCAACCAGAAAGTCATGAGGCATGGGATAAGTGGAACCTTGGCTGTTTGGATAAAAAATTGGCTTAAAGGAAGAAAGCAGAAGGTAGTTGTGGAAGGAAAGTATTCTGCCTGGAGGTCGGTGACTAGTGGAGTGCCGCAGGGATCTGTCCTGGGACCCCAGCTATTTGTGATTTTTATAAATGACCTGGATGTAGAGGTGGAAGGATGGGTGAGTAAGTTTGCGGATGACACAAAGATTGGAGGAGTTGTGGATGGAGCTGTAGGTTGTCGAAGGATACAAGAGGATATAGACAGGCTGCAGAGTTGGACAGAAAAGTGGCAGATGGAGTTCAATCTGGACAAGTGTGAGGTGATGCATTTTGGAAGGACAAACCAGAAGACTGAGTACAGGATTAATGATCAGTTACTTAAGAGTGTGGATGAACAGAGGGACCTTGGGGTTCAAATCCATACATCCCTCAAGGTCGCTGCACAGGTTGATAGGGTAGTTAAGAAGGCCTATGGGATGCTAGGCTTTATTAATAGGGGGATTGAGTTCAAGAGTAGAGAGGTCATGTTGCAACTCTACAAATCTCTGGTGAGACCGCACTTAGTGTATTGTGTTCAGTTCTGGTCACCTCATTATAGGAAGGATGTGGAAGCTATGGAGAGGGTGCAGAGAAGATTTACCAGGATGTTGCCTGGATTGGAGAACAAGTCATATGAAGCAAGGTTAGCAGAGCTGGAACTTTTCTCTTTGGAGCGTAGAAGAATGAGAGGGGACTTGATAGAGATATACAAGATTATGAGAGGCATAGATAGGGTGGATAGTCAGTACCTGTTTCCCAGGGCACCAAGAGCAAACACCAGAGGACATATGCACAAAGTTAAGGGAGGGAAGTTTAGGGGAGACATCAGGGTTAAGTTTTTTTTACACAGAGGGTTGTGGGTGCCTGGAACGTCTTGCCAGGGATGGTGGTGGAGGCTAAAACATATGGAGTATTTAAGAACCTCTTGAACAGGCACATGGATAAAAGAAAAATAGAGGGTTACGGGGTAGTGTGAGTTTAGTACTTTTTTAAGGAATATATGGGTCAGCACAACATTGAGGGCCGAAGGGCCTGTACTGTGTTGTAGTATTCTAGTTCATGTCATCAAATGTGGAATTTTTGGTGGCAGCAACAGAGTACAATACATAAATTTACTACCATACTGTGCAAAAGTCTTAGGCACATACAGTATACGGAGCTGGGGTGCCTAAGAATTTCACACAGCACTGAGCGCAGTTAGGCTATGTACACCCCTCATAACTTTGTAGACCTCTATCAAATTTCACCTTATTATCTTGCGCTGCAGGGAATAAAGTTCTCGCCTATTCAACCTTTCCAACAGCTGAATTGGCTTGTTACATAATTAAGGTAAAACAAGCAGAGACTGGACTCCAGTATTTCACACAATCTATTGAGAACTACTAGTTCTCTTCCTTCAACTGCCCTGGGATACAAAAGTGGAGAGTTACCTGATCTGGTAATGGAGGGTTGCATCCACCCAAGATTAAAGATTGTCTTCACCAAGTGATGACTTACTCAGGAGGGGGTGGGAGAGAGGGAGAGGGAAGGAAACAAAAATTGAGCTACAATTTCCTCAGAGGCAAATAAACCAATCATACACACGCTATTGCAACAGTCTGCTCTCCATATGGGAGTTGGTACCAATGTGAACATTCACAATAATGGCTAGAGACAAAGCTATATAGTCTGCACATCTTTAAATTACTTATATTACTATTACCAGGGCGGTATGGTAGCTAGAAGTTAGTGTAATGCCTTGTAGCACCAGTAATCGTGATTGGAGTTCAATGCCCACCACTGTCTGTAGATTCTCCCCGTAACCGCATGGGGTTTCCTCCAGGTGCTCCAGCTTCCTCCCACATTCCAAAGCCATATGGATGCAGTCGTGGGTCGTGGGCATCCATGTCGGCACTGAAAGCATGGCATCACTTATGGGCTGCCCCCTAGCATATCCTCGGACTGTATTCGTCACAGATTCAAATGACACAGTTTACTGCGTGTTTCAACGTACAAGTAAAGCTAACCTCATCTACACTGCAAAGGCCAATCTTTGTGTTTCCGAGTAACTTTAGTGTACAGCCAGCTTCCCACAGCTCCATGTATTTGAAAGCTAAATCTCTCAGCAAGAGATCAGTGGACTGGAGCATCTCAGAAAGCAACTTACTGACATGTCTTTGACTTCACTGTCAGAATAGAGGGCAATCAGTTCTATTTTTAGACAAATTCTGACTCTGGACTGATGAAAGGCCTTGGCATGAAACGTTAACTGTTTATTCAATTTCGTGGATGCTACTTGACCTGCTGAATTTCTCCAGCATTTTGTGAGTTGCTCAGAATCCCACAAGCAAAAATATGATCATGTTTTTTGATTTCTCAAGTACCTTCAATACCATACAGCCTTCATTGCTTGGGGAAAAGTTCCATTCAATGCAAGTTGGCATTTCCATTGTATTCTGGATAATGGACTACCTAACTGGCAGACCACAGCTTGTGTGCATCAGAGCTATGGGTCAGACATGGTTATGAGCAGTACTGGGGCTTCACAGGGTCTGCATCGTCTCCTTTCTTGTTTACCCTGTATACCTCAGAGTTCAGGAAGAACACCGAATCACGTCATCTGCAGAAATTCTCTGATGACTCAGCAATAATTGGGTGCATAAAAGGGAGGATGGGAGGATGAATACAGGGCCCTGGTGGAGGGCTTTGTCAAAAGGTGCAAGTTGAATCATCTGCAACTCAACATCAGTAAGACAAAGGAGATGAACGTAGATCCCAAGATCTCTCTGATCCTCCCCACTGCCAAGTGTCTCACCATTAATACTATATTCTGCCATCATATTTGACCTACCAAAATGAATCACTTCACACTTATCTGGGTTGAACTCCATCTGCCACTCCTCAGCCCAGTTTTGCATCCTATCAATGTCCTGCTGTAACCTTTGACAGCCCTCCACACTATCCACAACACCCCTAACCTTTGTCTCATCAGCAAATTTACTAACACATCTGTCCACTTCCTCATCCAGGTTACTTGTAAAAATCACGAAGAGAAGGGCTCCCAGAACAGATCCCTGAGGCACTCCATTGGTCACCGACCTCCATGCAGAATATGACCCATCCACAACCACCCTTTGCCTTCTGTGGCCAAGCCAGTTCTGGATCCACAAAGCAATGTCCCCTTGAATCCCATGCCTCCTTACTTTCTCAATAAGCCTTGAAAGGAGTACCTTATCAAATGCCTTGCTGAAATCCATATACACTGGTTCGAAGTTCAAAGTAAAATTTATTATCAGAGTACATACACATCACCACATACAACCCTGAGATTCTTTCTCTGTGGGCACATTCATCAAATTTATAGAACTAACTATAAACAAGATCAATGAACTAATTATGCAAATGCATAATAAATAGCAATAAATAACGAGCAGGAAATAACAAGATGAAGTCCTTTTAGTGAGACCATCAGTTGTGGGAACACCAGAAATAGAAAGAGTAGTTACCCCCTTTTGGTCAAGAGCCTAATGGTTGAGGGGTAGTAACTGTTTTTGAACCTGGTGGTGCGAGTCCTGAGGCACCCGTACCTTCCACCTGATGGTAGCAGTGAGAAAAGAACACGGTCTGGGTGGTGAGGATCTTTGGTGGTTGATGCTGCTTTTCCACGGCAACGTTTTGTATAGACATGTTCAATGGTTGTTGTACTGGGATGAATCCACTACATTTTGTAGGATTTTCTGCTCATGGGCATCGGTGTTCCCATACCAGGCCATAATACAGCCAGTCAGCACACTTTCCATCACACATGCTGAATCTCTGCAGACCCCTGAGTGAGTAGAGGCACTATTGTGCTTTCTTTGCAATTACATTTATATGATGGGCCCAAGACAGGTCCTCTCCACCTCTGATCCTCCATTGATTACTGACTCCTGGATCGCTGGTTTCCCTTTCCTGAAGTCAAAAACCAGTTCCTTGATTTTATTGACATTGAATGAGAGGTTGCTGTTATTTCAGCACTCGGCCAAATTTTCAATACCCCCCCTCCCCCCCTGTGAACTGATTCATCACCACCTTTGATACAGCCCACAACAGTGGTGTAATCAGCAAATTTGTATATGGCATTGGAGTTGTACTTAGCCACACAGTCATAGGTGCAAAGCGAGTAGAGCAGGGGGCCAAGTACACATCCCTGTGGTGCATCTGTGCCGATGGAGATTACAGAGATATTTTTACAAATCTGAACTGACTGGGGTCTTCGAATGAGGAAATCCTGGACCCAATTGCACAAAGGGATATTGAGGCCCAGATCTTACAGTTTACTGGTTAGTTTTGAAGGGATGATGGTATTAAATGCTGATCTGTAATCGATAAAAAGCATCCTGATGTATACACCTTTGCTGTCCAGATGTTCCAGGGTTGTGTGAAGAGCCAATAAGATTGTATCTGCTGTGGGCCTGTTTCTTCAGTAGGCAAATTCGAGCAGTTCCATATCACCACTCAGACAGGAGCTGATATGCTTCAAAACAGTCTCAAATCCGTGGATGTAAGTGCCTCTGGATGATAGCCATTCAGACAGGTTAACACACTCTTCTTGGGCCTCAGATTGAAATCTTTTTGAAGCAGGTGGGTACCACACACTGCCAGAGCGAGAGGTTGAAGATAGCCAGTTGGTCGGCACAGGTCTCCAATACTCCGCCAGGTACTCCATCCAAAATGGATGCTTTCCTTGGATTCACTGTTTTGATGGCAGTCCACAGGTCATCTTCAGATACTGAGACCAAAGGATCACTGGGAGTCATAGGGGTGTGCGAAGTTTCTCCCTGATCTGGTGGTGAAAGTGAGCGTAGGAGGAATTGAGCTCATCCAACCATACTGGTGACATGGCCAAGAAACTTCACCAGTGCCTCAACTTCTTCAAGAGGCTAATGAAACCTGGCATGTCCCTGTCGACCCTTACCAAAGGGAGCATTCTCTCTGGATCCATAATAGTTTAGCATGGTAACTCTTCTGCACGTGACTTCAAGAAACTGCAAAGTTGTGGACACAGCTCAGCACATCATGGAAACCAGCCTCTCTCCTACAAACTCTGCTTCTCCTCACTGACTCAGTAAAACAGTCAGTATAATCAATGACTCCACCCATTCTGGATATTCTCCCTTCCTCCCTCTTGAAAATGCAAAAGCTTGAAAGCCCATAACACCATTCTGAATGACAGCATCTATCCCAGTGTTATAAAAGTCCTGAAAGACCATAAGACATGGGAGTGGAATAAGGCCATTCAGTCTATCAAGTCTGCTCCACCATTCCATCATGGCTGTCTTATCTCCCACAATCCCATTCTCTTGCCTGAAAGGACCACTTGTACATTAAGATGGACCTGACCTCACAATTTACTTTGTTGTAATCCCACACTTCATTGTTTACCAGCACTGTACCTACAGTGTGGCCACTGCATTTTATTCTGCAGTTATCATTTTGTGTTGTTCTACCAAATCACTGCGTACTGTATATACAGTACATAAGACAAACTTTTCACTGTATCTTGGTATATGTGCCGAAAGATCAGGTGCTGTTTTCTCCCGGTAGGGATTAGTTTTTAGTTCCAAGTGCTCCTGTCACGTTTTGTCACCCTGTAACCTTATCCTTCAATCTCTCTGAATTATGGAGGACGGCATGTGTATAAATGTCTCTCTCCAGCAGATCTCATCATGATCATCACGACTCCAGTATTTCTACAATTTTTTAATGTTTCTTAATTCTACATATGATTTTTTTTGTGTTCTATCGCTAAGCAGCAGTGAACCATCTGATTAGCCTATCAGAGTTCTCTTTGGGAACTAGTTGATTTGATCGGCATTTCCGATCTGGCTATTGTTCACGATTGCACGTAATAAAAAAAAACAGCAAGCTTCTAAACCATCAAAGTATCATCAGGTTGGTCTTTATTTGTTACACAAAGGCACTTAAAGTTCCACATTTCTTTCGGCAAACAGTAGAAGCGAAGAAGTAAGTGAGGAACCAGAATAGGGATTGTCTCCAACTTGATGGCATGAATTCAATTTCTCCAATTTCTATAAAATTCTCCCCCCTCCTTTCTTTTTTCATTCAGGTTACCTTGTCACCTCTTCTCTTCCCCTCAGCTGCCCATCTTCTCCCTCTGCTGCCTTTCTTCCTTCCCTTTCTTCTATGGTCCACTGTCCTCTCCTATTAGATTCTTTCTTCAGCCTTCTTCCATCAATCCTCTCTCAGTTTCTTACCTTCTCATTCCCCCACCCTCTTACTCTGGCTTCTATCCCCTTCCTATCCAGTTCTGATGGACAGCCTCAGACTGAAACATCAACTGTTTATTCCTTTTCAAAGATGCTGCCTCACTTGCCAAGTTCCTTCAGCATTTCAAGTGTGTTGTTTAAGATTTCCCAGATCTTTGTAACTAGTTTAACTTTATAACTAGTAGGAAAATCTGTTTCTTTGAAGCTTTTCTCTATTACTCCAATTGCCATCTGGAGAAACTGGAGACTTTTAAAAGTTAACACGAGTGAATCTGCAAATGCTGGAAATAAATAAAAACACAAAATGCTGGCAGAACTCAGCAGGCCAGACAGCATCTATGGGAGGAGGTAGTGACGACGTTTTGGGCCAAAACCCTTCATCAGGAGTGAAGTAAGATGGGATGGTCGTGGGGGGATAAGAAGTGGGGGGAGGGATAAAGTAGAGAGCTGGGAAGTGATAGGCTGGAGGGAAATGGGCTAGGGGGAAGGTGGAGAATTATGGGAAATAAAAGAGAAAGAAAGGTAGGGCTGGGGGAGATTATAGTGAGGGGGGAAAAAGAGAGAGAAAGAGAACCAGACTAAAATTATAGATAGGGATGAGGTGGGGGGGGGGGGGGGGGGCAGGGGTATCATCGGAGGTCCGTGAGTTGAATGCTCATGCCGGCAGGTAGGAGGCTACCGAGGCGGGAGATAAGGTATCCTGCAGAAATGCTATCCCTTTCTCTCAATTCCTCTGCCTCCGCCGCATCTGCTCTCAGGATGAGGCCTTTCATTCTAGGACAAAGGAGATGTCTTCCTTTTTTAAAGAAAGGGGCTTCTGACTTTGTCCACTATCAACTCTGCCCTCCATCGCATCTCCCGTATTTCACACACCTCTGCCCTCACCCGATCCCCCTGCCAGCCCACCAGGGATAGAATCCCCCTGGTCTTCACCTATCACCCTACCAGCCTACAGATCCAACGTATAATCCTCCGTAACTTTCGCCACCTCCTACGGGATCCCACCACCAGACACATCTTCCCCTCCCCCCCACTCTCGGCTTTCCGCAGGGATCACTCCCTACGCGACTCCCTTGTCCATTCATCCCCCCATCCCTCCCCACCGACCTCCCTCCGGGTACTCATCCCTGCAAACGGAAGAAGTGCTACACCTGCCCCCACACTTCTTCCCTCACCACCTTCCCAGGCCCCAGACAGTCCTTTCAGGTGAGGCACCACTTCACCTACGAGTCAACTGGGGTGATATACTGTATCCAGTGCTCCCGATGTGGCCATTTATACATTGGGGAGACCCGCCGCAGACTGGGAGACCGTTTCGCCGAACACCAGCGCTCAGTCCTCCAGCAGTGGCGGGATCTCCCTGTGGCCACACACTTCAATTCCACAGACCACTCCCACTCTGACATGTCTGTCCATGGCCTCCTCTACCGTCAAGATGAGGCCACACGCAGGTTGATGGAGCAACACCTTATCTCCTGCCTAGGTAGCCTCCTACCTGCCGGCATGAACATTCAACTCACAGACCTCCGTTGATACCCCTGCCCCCCCCCCCCCTTACCCCCATCCCTATCTATAATTTTAGTCTGGTTCTCTTTCTCTCTCTTTTTTCCCCCCTCACTATAATCTCCCCCAGCCCTACCTTTCTTTCTCTTTTATTTCCCATAATCCTCCACCTTCCCCCTAGCCCATTTCCCTTCAGCCTATCACTTCCCAGCTCTCTACTTCATCCCTCCCCCCACTTCTTATCCCCCCTCGACCATCCCATGTTACTTCACTCCTGATGAAGGGTTTTGGCCCAAAACGTCGTCACTACCTCCTCCCATAGATGCTGTCTGGCCTGCTGAGTTCTGCCAGCATTGTGTGTTTTTACATTTTAAAGTTGTCGTGTTCTAAGGTGATGGCAGAGTGCTGTGGAAGTTGCTTTTCACTGACGATAAACCAGTGCGTGTTTGTTGGGCTTATTCAGCTAAGTACATGTAGCAGCATGTAAAGTGTTCAGTGATACCAGGTACTGCAAGACTTAACTCCTTTCATTAAAATTTGAGCAATATGCAAAATATTCCACAGCATTTTCTGCTGATTCCGGTCTTCAGAAATAAAACAGCTTTACCACGAAAGAAAGAAATTGGCACAGTACTGTGTAAATGCCTGAGGCACGTATACTGTATGTAGGTAGGGCACCTAAGACTTTTGCACAGTAATGTATTTGTCAACGTGCAGTGGAGAGCGAATTTATAAATTTGGCGGGAGCAAAGGATGTTGGGAGTGGCGAGGGTGGAGGACCACTGGGGGGGTGGAAGGCAGGGCAGAGAGGGAGTGCCAGGGGCAGGGGCTGGCACGAGTACAGACTCACCCAGCCTTGAGAGAGACCAGGCTAGGTCATTTGGTTTATTTACCATTACAGGATGTCTCTCTGGTGCTTCCCACTCCCTCCCCTCTTCCCAATCATGATTCCTCTCTCCCTGCCACCTTCCCTCTCTCAGTCCACAATAGAGACCCATATCAGAATCAGGTTTATCATCACTCTCATATCATGAATTTTTTTTTTGCAGTACCATTACAATGCAATACATAAAACACAGTACTGTGTAAAAGACTTGGGCACCTTGGGGAGGGGGTGGTGTGTGTGTGTGTGTGTGTGTGTGTGTGTGTGTGTGTGTGTGTGTGTGTGTGTGTGTGTGTGTGTGTGTGTGTGTGTGTGTGTGTGTGTGTGTGTGTGTGTGTGTGTGTGTACGCACCTAAGACTTTTGCACAAGAAATGTGATGCCAATAGACACATGACAATCACAGTCCATCACATTGAGCACAGTTACATGCAGCCCTGCCACAAGAATTCCCACCATCCAGGCCACGTTCTTTTCTCACTACTACATCAGGCAGGAGGCACAGAGCATTATGTCCTACATCACCAGGTTCAGGAATAGTTACCACCCTATAACCAAAAGGCTCCTGAACCAGCATGGATAACTTCAATCACTGGCTACAGACTCATTTTCAAGGACTCTACAACTCATGCTCTGAGTATTACTTTTTTTATTTGCAGTTTGTTTTGTTTTGCTTATTGGTTGCATGTCAGTCTTTATTTACAGTTTTTTACAAATTCTATTCTATTTATTTTCCTGTAAGATATTAATCCCAAGGTAGTGTAAGGTAACATGTACATGCTTTGACTTTGGGAGGGAAAAAGCATTAGTTACTGGGGTTTAATGCTACTTCTCCCCTCTGTTCCCATGTGTTCTTGAACTTCTAGAGGAGTTGCTAGGCACATATTTGGTTGCCAAGTTACAGGGTGATTAGTAGGTTCAAAGGTTAACATCCAGGATTGATTCACTCATTCACAAGGCAAACCCCTGATTTCCCCACAATAGGAGATGCACTGACCTATTCAAAGCTTCTGAACTGCGAAACTAAGCAGGTCTCATCAGGAAAAATCTCCATGAGTTGTTGACTTAGGGAACTAATGCATTCAAAGCACAAGGTAGAGCACACTTAAACTAACTGTAGGTTCAAAGTTTCGTGTCTTTGAGAGTAAAGTGGGCTTTATAAATACACCCGGGGAATTCTGGTTGACTTACATTTCTATTTCGTTGCCAAGTGATTTTGCAGCAACTGAAACTGACAATTAACAGAGATCCAGAAAGTCCCAAATCTTTGGTTCCTCTCCACCTATCCATTTTGCGTTAGCTTCAGTTTCTACACTGCCAAATTAAGCAAAATCCTCACATCAGCCATTACTGTCTGGTTTGGCATGGCATCCTGTCACAATGTACAGGAAATACAGTGAACTGTTAAGTCAGCAGAAAAGCACATTGGCTGCAGTCTACCATCACTGCAGAACTTGTGTGTGTCCAGAAAAAGAGGTTGGCAGGAAAATCATTGCAAACACTACCCTCCTTGCAAACTGCCTTTTCCAAAAGCTCTCTTCTGGAAAGAGCTATAGGGCTATTAAAAGAAAACAACAAAATAAATTATGTCATTTTAAAAGTTCTTCTAGGCAGTCAAATTGATCAATTATTCTATTTAGACCTCCCCACCTGCCTCTATTTCCTCAGTCACTGCACTACAAACACTAAAAAAGCTTTTTATAATGCTGCTTATCCAGCAAATACGTGTGGGTATTTAAATATTTATTCAAATGTTTTTCATATCCATACCTTAACACAGAGAACCCCAATAGGCAGACCGTGAGAACCAGATGTCTGGACCACGCTGACTCATTGGCACTTACGTGAACGCACCTGTCATAACATGTAAATAAAATGCACACTGTTCTAATTTATGTTAACCTCATCCCACACCGTACACTTGACCTATGCCCCCGTAGAGCGCACAGCCTTCGCTGGCCGTGTGTTGGAGAGGGTGTGCGACCTGCGCGATGAGCTTGTGTCATTTTTATCCAGCCTGCAGAGCCAGAAAGCCCAAGGATTTAAGAGGTTTTTAAGTGACAACAAGGTGATGGCACATGTTCTTTTTTTGTGGGACATCATGTCTCATCTAAATCAACTGTAATTACAAGGCAACAACCACACTGTTGCAGACGTGTACGAGGCGATTGAAGCTTTCCGGTCAAAGCTGAACCTTCTGGAGAGAGACATTCACGGGTGAAAGCTGCACTTTCCACGTCTGTGGGAGCATTGCGAGAAGATCAAAATGCGGGAGGATCCAGTGGTGAAGGATTTTGTGACGAGCCTGGCTGAAAACTTCAGGGAACGATTTGAAAGCTCCCCTAAACTCTCAGGTGACATCCTCCTCTTCCTGAGACAGCTGTTCTCCATTTCGGCTGACGGCCAGTGGACTGCAGAGGCCAAAAGGCTGCTGCCTTCTATAGATGAGGCAACTCTTCAGATGGAGGTCTTGGAAATGGGAACATCTGATTTGCTCAAAGCACAACACAAGGACGTTGGGGTGAGCAATTTTTGGATCAACGTGGTTCCCCAAGCTCAATTCAAAAACACGAAAGCTATTGCAATGCTCCAACTCACACTGTTCCCCTCCATGTACATATGTGAGTCATCGTTTTCTTCAATGAACTCGATCAAGCACCAGGACAGAAACAGACTCTCCAATGCACATCTTGGCCAGTGCCTCAGGATTGCCACAACAGAATACAGGCCCGACATCAGAAAGATTGCCTCATCCCATCGCTATCACTTCTCTCACTGATTAGTGAGTGAATCAATTTATTTTTGTCCATTTGTCAATCTTATTGTGGTATAATAATATTACAACAACAATAATACTGATAATTTCATTTATAGCTACACTTCATACTTCAAATGCTACATAGCTTAATTAAAAAGAACAAATAGATTAAATGAGAGAACAGAAACAGTGAAAAAGGCAATACTACTAAAACTCTGTGTGGAAGAGAAGTGGCGAAGATATGTGTGTGTGTGTGTGTGTGTGTGTGTGTGTGTGTGTGTGTGTGTGTGTGTGTGTGTGTGTGTGTGTGTGTGTGTGTGTGTGTGTGTGTGTGTGTGTGTGTGTGTGTGTGTGTGAGTGAGTGAGTGAGTGAGAGAGAGAGAGAGAGAGAGAGAGAGAGAGAGTATTTTAAGTCCCAAATGAGTTCTCAATATGACAGCTGACAGTTGTGATAGCCAGAGTCATAATTAAATGGTTGGTTTTGGACATTTTGTTTCAAGAGTGCATCTTTTTTTCTTGTGTGACCCACAACACAGGCTTTGAGAATCCCAGGCCTAAATTACTACTACTACTACTAATAATAATGGTAATAGCAGCAACATAAATATCTACCCATAAAACAACTTACTGGCACAATGATAAAAAAAAAACCCTGGACATTTTGGCCCTTGGCTTGGCATGCTTGACATAATTTGGCCCTTGTGTTAAATTAATTGGGGAACCCTGCCTTAACCTATGATTTTTTGCTGCATGACACGCACTGATCACACACCACAGTAAATTCCTAATCCATGTAAATGAATATGGCAAATAGCTAATCCTGCTCCTAAACCTGCTCTCATATAGTCCTATGACGACAAGGGATCAGTGCTGGAGTAAGTCGCACTACCCCTTAAACCATTCAGTGTGCTTAGTGCGACACTGTTCCAGCTTAAGCACTGGTGGTTGGAGTTCAAGCCCAGTGTCCTCTGTAAGGAATTTACACTTTGTCCCCATGGAATGTGTGGTTTTCTCTCAATCCAAAGACCTACCGGGTAGGTTAATTGGTCATTGTAAATTGTCCAATCGTTTGGGTTCAAATTAAAATCAGTGTTGTCAGAGGTTGCTGGGCGACATGGCTCAAAGGCCTACTCCATGCTGTACGTCTAAATAAAATTAATTCAAGTTAGCCCCCACTCCAACCCCGCCATCCATTACCTCCGTCACAGCAATGTAAACTCTTTAGTTCTGTTTTTATAAAGCTGTTTACATTGTCAATACATGTGGGTATTTATGTATTTTTACAGATTTTATTTCGTATCCATACTTTAACCTCTAGCCTTATCAAGTCAAGTCACTTTTATTGTCATTTCAACCATAACTGCTGGTACAGTACATAGTAAAAATGAGATAACGTTTTTCAGGACCATGATGTTACAAGACACAGTACAAAAACTAGACTGAACCATGTAAAAAAAAACAGAGAAAGCTACACTAGACTACAGACCTACACAGGACTGCATAAAGTGCACAAAAACAGTGCAGGCATTACAATAAATAATAAACAGGACAATAGGGCAATGTGTCAGTCCAGGCTCTGGGTATTGAGGAGTCTGATGGCTTGGGGGAAGAAACTGTTACACAGTCTGGTCGTGAGAGCCCGAATGCTTCAGTGCCTTTTCCCAGACGGCAGGAGGGAGAAGAGATTGTATGAGGGGTGCATGGGGTCCTTCATAATGCTGTTTCCTTTACGGGTGCAGCGTGTAGTGTAAATGTCTGTGATGGCGGGAAGAGAAACCCTGATGATCTTCTCAGCTGACCTCACTCTCCGCTGCAGGGTCTTGTGATCCGAGATGGTGCAATTTTTGAACCAGGCAGTGATGCAGCTGCTCAGGATGCTCTCAGTACAACCCCTATAGAATGTGCTGAGGATAGGGGGTGAGAGATGGACTTTCCTCAGCCTTCGCAGAAAGTAGAGACGCTGCTGGGCTTTCTTTGCTATGGAGCTGGTGTTGAGGGACCAGGTGAGATTCTCCGTCAGGTGAACACCAAGAAATTTGGTACTCTTTACGATCTCTACCGAGGAGCCGTCGATGTTCAGCGGGGAGTGGTTGCTCCAGGCCCTCCTGAAGTCAACAACCATCTCTTTTGTTTTGTTCACATTCAGAGACAGGTTGTTGGCTCTGTACCAGTCCGTTAGCTGCTGCACCTCCTCTCTGTAAGCTGACTCATCGTTCTTGCTGATGAGACCCACCACGGTGGTGTCATTGGCGAACTTGATGATGTGGTTCGAGCTGTGTGTTGCAGCACAGTCATGGGTCAGCAGAGTGAACAGCAGTGGACTGAGCACGTAACCCTGGGAAGCCCCCGTGCTCAGTGTGATGGTGTTGGAGATGCTGCTCCTGATCCGGACTGACTGAGGTCTCCCAGTCAGGAAGTCTAGGATCCAGTTGCAGAGGGAGGTGTTCAGGCCCGGTAGGCTCAGCTTTCCAATCAGTTTCTGAGGGATGATTGCGTTGAATGCTGAACTGAAGTCTATGAACAGCAATCGAACGTATGTGTCTTTTTTGTCCAGGTTGGTTAGGGCCAGGTGGAGGGTGGTGGCAATGGCGTCATCTGTTGAACAGTTGGGACAGTACGCAAACTGTAGGGGGTCCAGTGAGGGGGGCAGCAGGGTCTTGATATGCCTCATGATGAGCCTCTCGAAACACTTCATGATGATGGATGTAAGTGCAACGGGACGGTAGTCATTTAGGCAGGACACTGAAGACTTCTTCAGCACGGGGACGATGGTGGCGGCCTTGAAGCATGTTGGAACGATGGCGCTGCTCAGGGAGATGTTGAAGATGTCAGTGAGAACATCTGCTAGCTGGTCTGCACATCCTCTGAGCACTCTACCAGGGATGCTGTCTGGTCCAGCAGCCTTCCGTGGGTTGACCCTGCACAGGGTTCTTCTCACATTGGCCACGGAGAGACACAGCACCTGGTCATTTGTAGGAGGGGTGGACTTCCTCGCCGCCACGTCATTTTCCGCCTCAAAACGGGCGTAGAAGTTATTCAGCGCATCTGGGAGGGAGGCATCACCTGCACAGTCAGGTGATGTTGTCCTGTAATTGGTGATGTCCTGGATGCCCTTCCACATGCACCGCGTGTCACCACTGTCCTGGAAGTGACTGTGGATTAGCTGGGCATGTGCAGACTTTGCCCCTCTGATGGCCCAGGACAGTTTGGCCCTTGGTGCTGTTAGGGCTGCCTTGTCGCCTGCTCTGAAGGTGGAGTCGCGGGACCTCAGCAGCGCACGCACCTCTGCGGTCATCCATGGCTTCTGGTTAGCGCATGTAGTGATGGTCTTGGACAGAGTAACATCATCAATGCACTTGCTGATGTAGCTGGTCACTAATGCTCTGTACTCCTCTAAGTTGGTAGAGTTGCCATCGGTTGCAGCCTCCCTGAACATGTGCCAGTCAGTGTGCTCAAAGCAGTCTTGAAGAGCAGAGATGGCTCCTGCTGGCCAGGTTTTCACCTGCTTCTGAACTGGTCTGAAGCGCCTGACGAGTGGTCTGTATGCTGGGATTAGCATAACAGAGATGTGGTCTGAGTAACTGAGGTGGGGGCGGGGCTCTGCCCGGTATGCGTTGGGAATGTTTGTGTAAACCAGGTCCGACACATTCTCCCCTCTCGTTGCAAAGTCCACATATTAATGGAATTTGGGGAGCACTGATTTAAGGTTCGCGTGGTTAAAATCTCCGGCGACAATAAACAGACCATCAGGGCGTGGTTCTGTAGTTCGCTAATGGCCCCGTACAGTTCACAG
This sequence comes from Hemitrygon akajei, assembly GCF_048418815.1. Taxonomy (NCBI): domain Eukaryota; kingdom Metazoa; phylum Chordata; class Chondrichthyes; order Myliobatiformes; family Dasyatidae; genus Hemitrygon; species Hemitrygon akajei. Next base: position 71,504,674 of record NC_133142.1, on the reverse strand, counting down.
AGTTGTTTTTTTTTGTTGCATGTCGCACCTTGACCAACACACTACAGCAATTTCCTAATACATTAGACCATTAGTCAATAAGATATAGGAGCAGAATTAGGCCATTTGGCCCATCAAGTCTGCTCCTACATTTCATCTTAGTCAATCCATTTCCCTCTCAGCCCCAATCTCCTGCCTTCTCCCCATATCCCTTTATACCCTGACTACTCAAGAATCTAACAACCTCTGCCTTAAATATACCCAATGACTTGACTTCCACATCCTCCAGTGGCAACAGATTCCACAGATTTACCACCTGTAAATACATGTAAATGTATATGGCTAATGTATAAAGTTGATCCTCAATCCTAAAGCTGCTCTCATATTCCAGACTGCAATGAAACAAGGAATCAGTGCAGGAGTAAGTAAAAAAAAAACCTTTAAACTTGCTCTACCATTCAACGGCAAATCCTCTAATTCATTGTCCCACCTGACCCCCACAAGTTACTGTTCCCCCTGAATTGGAGATACACGAATTTTCTTGCATCTAAAATGGAAACCCTATCTCAAGCCCTGTTGGCCGATATTAAACTGGAAAAAACAACACGTAATGCAGAACCAGATATGTGCTAGGGTTTGCTGTAGCCCTGTTGTCCATGAGAAAGGTCATCACAGCTGTATAAAAACAGAAGGATTTCAGCAGCAGTGCAGAACCGAGGTGCGCAGAGCACAACTTGGCCTCACAGTGCAAAGGTGGTGTAGGGTCTGTGGTAAAAATGGGTAAGGGATCAAAGCTCAAGACAATAAAAATCTGGGGAACTCACATTCAGGACCTGTGCTCATATCCATGTATTGGAGTGAGGGAGCATGGCAGGAACATGAAGCTGAACAAGAGGGGTACAAGCAGGCTTTTTCTACTAGAACTACAAAGATATAGGTTAAGGGTGAAAGGTGAAATGCTTAAAAAGAACACAAGGGGGAACTTCTTCATTCAGCGAGTGGTGAGTGTGTGGAATGAGTTGCAAGCTGAAGCGGTAGATGTGGATTTCATTTCAACAGTTAAGAAGTTTTGATAAGTACATGGATGGGAGGGGTCTGAAGGGTTATGGGCCAGGTGCAGGTCGATGGGACTAGGCAGGATAATAATTCAACATGGCATTGACAGCATGGTTTCCCAAGAGAAAATTCTTACCTGGCAAACCTCTTGAAAATCTTTGAAGAAATAACAAGCAAGATAGACAAAGGAGAATAAATGGATATTATGAACAAGTGGTGTTCCGCAGGGGTCTGTGTTGGGACTGATTCTTTCTACTTTAAATGTCAATGATTTAGATGATGGAACTGATGACTTTTTTAGACAAGTTTGCAAATAATACAAAGATAGGTGGAGGGCCAGGTAGTGTTGAGGAAGCAGGGAGGCTAGAGAAGGACTTAAAGAGATTAGGAGAATGGGCAAAGAGGTGGATGGAATATAGCGATAGGAATTCAGAATCAGAATCAGGTTTATTATCACCGGCATGTGATGTGAAATTTGTTAACTTAGCAGCACCAGTTCAATACAATACATAATCTAGCAGAGAGAGAAGAAAAATTAATAATAAGTAAAATGAAATATAATAATAAATAAGTAAATCAATTATGTATATTAATTAGATTTTTTTTAATGTGCAAAAACAGAAATACTGTATATTTAAAAAAAAGTGAGGTGGTGTCCAAAGCTTCAATGTCCATTTAGGAATCAAATGGCCGAGGGGAAGAAGCGGTTCCTGAATCACTGAGTGTGTGCCTTCAGGCTTCTGTATCTCGTACCTGATGGTGACAGTGAGAAAAGGCCATGCCCTGGGTGCTGGAGGTCCTTAATAATGGACACCGCCTTTCTGAGACACCGCTCCCTGAAGATGTCCTTAAGATGCTCATACACTTTGGTAAAAGAAATAAAAAGGTTGGCTATACGCTAAATGGAGAAAAATTTAAAATGTGAGATGTAAAGCGACTCGGAAGTCCTCATGCACGATTCCCTACAGGTTAATTTGCAGATCGAGTCGGTGGTAAGAAAGGCAAATACAATGCCAGTATTCTTTCCAGCAGATTAGAATATAAAAGCAAAGATGTTAAGTCAAGTCACTGGTGAGGTCTCATTTGCAGAACTGAGCACAGTTTTGGGCTCCTTATCTAAGTAAGGTTTGGAGATGATTCAGTTGAGGCTTACAAGAATGATTCTGGGAATGAAAGATATTCTGGGCCTGTACTCCCTGGAATTCAGAAGAATGAAAGGGGATCTTATTGAAACCTATCAAATATTGAAAGGCCTTGATAGAGTAGATTTGAAGAGGATGTTTTCGAAGGTGGGGAAGTCTAAGACCAGAGGGCACAGCCTCAGAATCAAGGACGTTCATTTAGAACGGAGATGAGGAATTTCTTTAGCCAGAGAGTGGTGAATCTGTGGAATTCTTTGCCACAGGTGGATGATGAGGCCATTGGATATACTTAAGGCAGAGGTTGATAGATTCTTGTTTAGGCAGCACACAAAAAAATATGGGGAGAAGCAGGAGATTGAGGCTGAGAGGAATCAGCCATGATAAAATGACAGAGCAGACTCAATAGGCCAAATGGCCTAATTATTCTCCTCTATCTTATGGTCTTAAGCATGGGCTAGATTGTCCTAGGTTGTTTCTGTGCTGTACTGTTCTATGACTAAGAACACTGTGAGCTATACCAATGACCTGGTGGACCAGATGCGTGAGGAACAGTGGTGCTTTGGGCAGGAAAGGCTAACTTTGTCACCCACGTGGCAAAGAAACTTCTGGCTTTTCAGAGCCACTTTTCAATTAACACCTAAAGGCAATACCTTGTTCAGGAATGTCCTGGGATGTGAGAACACTTCTCAAGTCAACGTGACTGTGAGCATTAAAAATTGGTACAGTCAGATTCTTCCTGTAGCTCACTCTCCATTACTTTTGAGCAAAACAACTTTTAAAAGGATCACTTGGTTTGTTCAATTTATGATCTCTATAATCAGGATTAACTGCAGTCCTTCAAATATCCCTTTTTGTCCCACTGTCTAAGTAAAAATAAAACACAATTTGATGATAACTTTGACCATCCAATCATGGACTGCAATTTGGCATGAAAAATCTCACATATGGGAAACAAATACACGTTTTAACATTATTTTTGGTCTGGCATCACGCCGGGAAGGTGGGGGGGGGGGGGGTGGCCAACACCTATAAAAAAAGCTCTTGATAATTTGGCCTAACATCTGCCTCTCTAGACAATTAAGAGAAAAAGCTGGACTAATAATGCAGAGAATAGGGTTCAAATCCCAGCAGGCCAGTTTAAATCCAATTTAAGTAAACTTAGAATATCTTCTCATTATACAAATGAAAGTTAATAGCAATAATGGAGGCCATGAAATCACCAGATCATCATTTTTAAAAACCATGCTGATCACTGTTGAGGCAAGAGATTTGTTGTCCTTTTGAAGTCTGGCTAACTCCACCATGGACAATCACAAGCCCAGTCGGGAAAGGAGGAGGCCGAGCACGGGGCTAGCAATGCCATTTCATAAAAACCCAGCACGAAGCAAACACCAATGGCAACACTAAAGGCTACAATTATACCAGTGCCAAAGAAAATAATGTGGGCTTCTTTAATGGCTATCACCCGGTAGCACTCACATCGACAGTGATGAAATGCTTTGAGAGGTTGTCATGACTAGACTGAACTCCTGCCTCAGCAAGGACCTGGACCCATTGCAATTTGCCTACATCACGCAGATGCAATCTCCATGGCTCTTCACACAGTTTTAGACCACATAGACAGCACAAACACCTACGTCAGGATGCTGTTCATCGACTATAGCTCAGCATTTTATACCATCATTCCCACAATCCTGATTGAGAAGTTGCAGAGCCTGGGCCTCTGTACCTCCCTCTGCAATTGGATCCTCGACTTCCTAACCGGAAGACCACAATCTGTGCGGATTGGTGATAACATATCCTCCTCGCTGATGATCAACACTGGTGCACCTCGGGTGTGTGCTTAGCCCACTGCTCTACTCTCTGTATACACATGCCAGTGTGGCTAGGCATCGCTCAAACACAATCTACAAATTTGCTGATGATACAACCATTGAATCTCAGGTGATGACGAGAGGGTGTACAGGAATGAGATATGCCAACTAGTGGAATGGTGCCGCAGCAACAACCTGGCACTCAACATCAGAAAGACAAAAGAGCTGATTGTGGACTTCAGGAAGGGTAAGACAAAGGAACCCATACCAATCCTCAGAGGGATCAGAAGTGGAGAGAGTGAGCAGCTTCAAGTTCCTGGGTGTCAAGATCTCTGAGGATCTAACCTGGCCCCAACACATTGATGTAGTCATAAAGAAGGCAAGACAGCGGCTATACTTTATTAGGAGTTTGAAGCGATTTGGCATGTCAACAAATACACTCAAAAACTTCTATAGTTGTACAGTGGAAAGCATTCTGACAGGCTTCATCACTGTCTGGTGTAGAGGGGCTACTGCACAGGACCGAAAGAGGCTACAGAAGGTTGTAAATCTAGTCAGCTCCATCTTGGGTACTAGCCTACAAAGTACCCAGGACATCTTCAGGGAGCAGTGTCTCAGAAAGGCAGCGTCCATTATTAAAGACCTCCAGCACCCAGGGCATGGCCTTTTCTCACTGTTACCATCAGGTAGGAGGTACAGAAGCCTGAAGGCACACACTCAATGATTCAGGAACAGCTTCTTCCCCTCTGCCATCTGATTCCTAAATGGATTTCAAAGTTTTGGACACTACCTCACTTTTTTAATATACAGTATTTCTGTTTTTGCACATTTTTAATAATCTATTCAATATACATAATTGATTTACTTGTTTATTTATTATGTTTTATTTTATTTTTTCCCTCCCTCTGCGAGATTATAGATTGCATTGAACTGCTAATGCTAAGTTAACAAATTTCACGTCACATGCCAGTAATAATAAACTTGATTCTGATTCTGACGCTCCAATGACCTTATCCCTGAGTGGGGAAGGATCCTCGCCTAGAAAACGTAAAAAACCATACAGTGAAAGCTGAAGCCACAGGGCCGATCAACCTTCGCCCAGGACAGAAGACGAGTGAGCTGCTGCTGCCAACCAGTGCCCCAGGAGGAGAATAGGCTAAAGAAGAGGATGATGTGTAGGTCTATCCAAGACACTACACTGCTCTCGGACCAAGTTGCACAGTATAACTGGCAAGAATATGCGATATTACAGCTTTCGTACTGCATTTACGATGGACAATAAATGTCGCTTTGCCAGCAGTGGCTGCACCCTGTGAATCCATTAACAAACCTCACAAAGTGGCTTAGTATTCCAGTACATTGAAAGTCCAGGTAAAAATAGTTACTCAGAGATGTTATACTCTATCTGCATAGCCATGTGTTTCTGACCTTTATTGCCAACAGTGATCCCCCAAACTATCAACTGGACATGGTTTGGCAGAAAACTAAAGTTACAAACCTCAACCTTGCGGAACCGGGAGCACCTGGTGTTCTTGTACTATACAGTATCACAGACAGGTAGTGTTCCCCAGCACAAATAACCCCAGGCAACGATGGCAAAGCCACTTATTGAACCACTGCTCAATATAAATATAATAATAACAAAAATAATCATATTTCAGTGTTTTCTCCCAGATTTGCATCAGGTTTTTATAACCCAATAAATCTTTTCACCTGCCACAAATCACAAAGAGCTGGCCCCATAACTTGGGAAAACACTTGCCTCAAGGTTTTTTTATTTAACTCACTCAAAGAAAGGAAGAATGTAGCAATGAGCAGTGAGGGTGGCCAGGTTTGACACCACACACTGTGTTTATACAACACCAGCATTGTGGTAATACTCTCACTGTGTAATACACCCACTGGACAATTGTGTGACCTTAATGTTAATATTGGCTGATTCATGAAGGGGGTCTTCGAGAGAAGAGAAAACACTCAATTCTGCTCTTCTCCATACCACCTCTCCACACCTCACCTCTTGCTTCTGTTGAAGTCTACACAGATCTGACTGCCTGGCAGATCAGGACATGATGGCTAGTACCCTGGTGGTTAACAAGGTGACCAATGCAATCATGGAGCATCAACACCTCAGCTAACAGGCCACCTCCAGTGTTTCCATTGGAGCTTCTGAAAAAGGGAATGCCAGGCCCAAAATATGTCTGCATCTATAACAGGAAGATTCGCTGTCTCTTGTGAAATGGTCCCAAATTTCAAAGGTGCTGCCAGGCTGTGCCCTGTTTCTCACACTTCCATAGCAGCCTTTGCAATCATGAGAATCATCTAAGCAACCCTGACCTCGAGCTTGTCAGCCTCGAAACGGCAACTCTTTATTCCTCTCTATAAATGCTGCCTGACTTGCTGAGTTCCTTCAGCATTATGCATGAGTAGCTCTCCAAGATATTCCCTTTGTCCCATTTCCCAGCATTCCGGCATTTTTGCATGTGTTGCTGGAGATTCATTTTGTAAAGTGGAAAAGAGGACTTGATCCAGTGGGAAGAGGTGTTTGAGACAGAACCTTGAAATGAATTTTCCTGGGCCGAGATTCCAACTTGAGCTGGGTTCGTCAGTTGTTCCACAGGAAAATGCCAAAGGCTTGGGCCTGAAGTTTGTCAAACATGTCCTTTTTTGGACAGAAAAAGAATGTTTCTGGGTGTCAACATTTCTGAGGATCTATCCTGGACCCAACACATTGATCAATTACAAAGAAGGCATAACAGCATCCATATTTCATTAGGAGTTTGAGGAGAATTGGTATGCCACCAAAGACACTCTCAACTTCCTACAGCTATACCGTGGAGAGCATTCTAACTGGTTGCATCACTGTCTTGTGTGGAGGGGCCACAGCAGAAGATCTGAAGAAAGTTGTAAGCTCAGCCACCTTCATCACGGGTACTCGGCTCCCCAGCATCCAAGGTGATGCCTCAAAAAGGCAGCATCCATCATAGAGGACCCCCATCACCCAGGTCATGCCCTCTTCTCATTGCTGCCATCAAAGAGGAGGTACAGGAGCCTGAAGACACACACTCAATATTTCAGAAACAGCTTCCATCCCTCCACCATCAGATTTCTGAATTGACAATGAACCCACGGACATCACCTCAGTATTTCCACCCTCTCTGTTTGCACTACTTGCTTAATTATTTTTAATATATACTGATTGTGATTTACACTTTGTACGGTGTTTTGCACCGTACTGTTGCTGCAAATCAACACATTTCATAACATTTCATAACATAACAAGCATTCTGATTCTGAATGCTTGGCACCAGTAAATGTACAAGAGTATTCTCTGAGTGGCGTGGCCAACATTTATCATTAACCATCGCATGCAAAAGCAGCTCCACTGGTCACTTCTCTCACCTGAGGCTGGTGTGATCTCCGTGTGCCCTGGCTGCTTCCTGAGCCAACACCGAGTGGAGCTGTGAGCAACGTGGTGTCTGTGGCTGTTGGAAAAAGAAACCACTCACGGCAGAAAGAGGGGACTAAAGTGTCTCAATTTACTATGAGCCCACATTCAACATTGTTTACTGGTATTCTTCAGTAAACGAGTGTAAAGGAGAAAGAAATGATTGTGACTTTGAATCCATGCAGCTTAAAAAACAACTCCAGCACCGACACTCCCAACCCAACTGTGAAAGGAGGAGGCTTTGGCATGGGGCAGTAACCCCACCCCGTAAAAACCCCAGTGCTACAGAAATGCCACTAGAAACTCCAAAGACCTCAAGGGCTCCGTGAGCCAGTAGAGGTAATAAAAAACCCACAAAAAATATAAATATAAAAGCAATCCTATAAAACACAATGTACAAATTACTGTTGGAGTGTGGCCGCAGGTTATATAATCTTATGTACAAACTGTATGTGTGAATCTTCCTGCTGAAATACATTTCGCCCTGACACAGAACAGGATGTGGTTTGACATCATGAAGAGATCCAGAAAACCACATGCTTTGTTGGACGCCAGCATCTCTGGAACTTGGTGCAATCTGGGACCACATCTGTGCCAATGGGAAGGATTGTAGTGCGTCCCCAGATTGTAATGTGGCAAAGGAAGTGTCAAGTGCCTGCCGGGAAACCCAAGATTCCCTGTGGAGTTTCGAGCAGGTCTCTGTGCTTCAACACCTGATACAGAAAAACAAACAAAGGTGTTTCCCAGGGACGTAACTGGCTTGTTAAAGGGGATGAGGCAAATTCAGAGGACATAACATGGGGCAGAAAATGGCAGGACAAATGATGTTTAAAAGCACGCAGACAAATGGCAAGTGACATATGAAGTGAGACTCAGAAAAGGAATTCAGCTTAGTACAGACACTAGGGCCAATGTCAGATCAGCCTTGTCAAAGCATACCATGAAACGTGTCATCCGTGTCACGACCAACGTAATCTAAGAATGTGCTCGGAGCATCCTGCAAGACCCTCCATGCTTCCAGTGCCAACATATTCACGTCCACAAGTTACTATGCCATGCATCATCTGAATGTTGAAGAAAACTGCAATGCCCACAAGAAACCCACACGGTCATGGGGAGAACACAAAAACTCCTTACAGGCAGTAGTGGGAATTAAACCCCCGATCACTCATGTTATGCTAGCCACTACACTGCTGCGCTGCTGTATCCTACCGCAATGAGCAGTAAACAGAGTAATGACAGTGAACAATTATAGTGTGTGAAAACAAGTGGGAAATATGAACAGTTCTGCTAGGATGCTGACTCTATTCGACTCTGGATATCGCCATGACACGCATTTTGAGGCACAGTGTGGAATCGGCCCTTTCAGCCATACTGCCCAGCAACCCAACGATTTCATCTCAGGACAATTTACAAAGACAATTAAATTATTAACAGGTATGTCCTTTGGACTGTGGGAGGGAACATGAAGGACATACAAACTCCTCACTGAACTCTGCATTCTGCACCCCGAGCTGTAATAACATTGTGCTATCTGGTACAATACTGTGACACCCCCCGTCTTCTTTTAGGAAGACTCTTTTAAAGCAGTTTCCCTACAGAGCCTCACTCATTTGTCTTGATTACACACTGCCACAGCCACCCCAATCAAGTTGTAAGAAGAAGGGTCTCCAACAGTCTGACTCGACTACAATTGCCCCAAGTTATCCTGAGGGGAAAGGTGGGTGAGGTGGGGTGGGTGCAGAAGGATGATGAAAGAAGCTGGGAGGGGAGAGGTGGAAGAGACAAAGTGTTGAAGAAGGAATCTAATAGGAGGGGATAGTGGAATTGGGGAAGGAGACTGGAAACAAGAGAGAGGTGATGGGCTGATCATGAGGCTCTGGGAGAAGAGGTCAGAGTCATTAATCTGTCACCCCCAATCCACCTGAATCACTTTGAAGGACTCTTCATCTCATGTTCTCAATTTTTATTGCTTATTTATTATTATTGTTAGTTTTTCATCTTGGTATTTTAACACTTCATTGTCTTTTGCACATTGATTGATTGTCCTATTGGGTATTCTTTGATTCTATTATGTTTCTTGCATTTACTTTGAATGTTCACAAGAAAATGAATCTCAGGCCTTGATGATAAACCACTCTCCATTAATTTCCGCTTTTATCCCTAGAAAGGAAAGGCTGCTTACCATTTGTCTCTTGCAGGCTTCCGGACAGGTGCATTAGCCCTGCACTGCCGGCCCTGTCTTTAGTGCTGTCTCCACACACATAGATCTGTAAACAAGAAAATACAATGTTATGGACTTCTGCTGGAACATCAGAGCCAAAACACAAATTGTTATTTTAAAAAACTCAAAGGAAAATACTGCAGATGCTCTAAATCTGAAATAAAACAGAAGGGCAGGCTGCTCTCTCGAAGTTAACAGGCATAGAATCATTGTGAAATACAGCACAGAAACACGCCCTTCGAGCCGCTGAGTCTGTGCCGAACAGTTCTTTCCACAATCCTACCAACACCCTCCCTTAAAATTCGACCACTCATCTATACAAGAGGGCAAAGTTTCAAGTCAGTGGGACTTCACCAGAGTTCTTTCTTGCTCCTTTGATTACAAATTGACCCAGTGCTTCTTGTGCTGGCTTTACAACAAATTAGCCCTTTGGCCCTGAGTTTTATAAGATCAAATTGAAAAGGGGTGATCGTGGAAAAGAGGAGAGCTAAGCTGAAATGGTTGCCTCAAGAGGACACAGGTTTAAGGTGCTGGTTAGTAGGTACAGAGGAGACGTCAGGGGTAAGTTTTTTACTCAGAGTGGTGTGTGCGTGGAATGGGCTGCCGGCAACGGAGGTGGAGGCAGATACGATAGGGTCTCTTAAGAGGCTTTTGGATAGGTACATGGAGCTTAGAAAAATAGAGGGCTATGGGTAAACCTAGTAATTTCTGAGGTAGGGATGTGTTCGGAACAACTTTGTAGGCCAAAGGGCCTGTATTGTGCTGTCGGTTTTCTATGTTTCTAAAACCCTGGGCAGAGGATCTAACTTCAAACCAGCAAGATTAAACCTTACCACTAACTTCAACATAAACAAGTCCATGAAAGGAAGTTTTATAAAGTGGTGGCACTGCAGCACACTGGTTAGCATACTATTTAAACGCAAGTTGTAAGATCAGCGTTCAACTCCCATGTCTGTACGTAAGGAGTTCGCACATTTCCCCCCATGACCACAAGGCTGCTCTGATTTCCTCCCACATTTCAAAAGACGGGCAGATTAGGGTTAGTGAGTTGTGGGCACACAATGCTGGTGCTGGAAATGCAGCGATACATGTGGGCTACACTCAGTAAATTCTCAGACTCTGTTGGTCATTGACGTAAACAATGGTTTTCACCTTACAGTTCGCTGTTTCGACGTACATGTGACAAATAAAACTAATCTTTTAAATAATTCAGTGATCTCATCAACTGTGTAAATCAGCCCACTTCAATTCTTTTTGACATTAATGTCCTTGCAATGGACCAATGGCGGAGGAAGAGCAGAGGTCAAACTCTGCCTGGCTTGAAATGGACCAACGGGCTGCAAGAAAGAGCAGAGGTCAAACCCTGCCTGGCTTTGAAGCAGGCCTCTCGCTGAAATGATCAGCGGCATGGTTGTCTCAATGACAGCGCTCCACCGCCACCACCACGCTAAACAAAAGTCTGGGCGTGAAAAGAGTTGAAAAGCTGTGTGGAAAACCATGGGGAGAAACCTTTGATGAATTTGCAAACTTGTTGGTGGGACATTTTTGTTTTTCACACCATTCTCTAGGGAGCGTTGTGCATGAAAATCCCAGGAGTTCAGCAGTTTCTGAGACACTCAAACCACCAATTCTTCCACTGTCAAAGTCGCTTGGATCATATTTCTCCCTCATTCTGAATTTTGGTCTAAGCAACAGCTGAACCTCTTGACCACGTCCGCATGTTTTAATGCTTTGCGTTACTGCTACGTGATTGACTGATTAGATATCTGCATGAACAAGTAGTACACAGGTGGATCTGATAGAGTGGTCACTGAGTCTCATTGTCAATTATTGTTGAAATAGTTGGCACAGTTGCATAGCGGTTAGTGTAACGCAGTTACAGAGTTACCAACCCGGGTTCAATTCTGCCGATGTCTGTAAGGAGTTTGTACTTTCACCCTGTGACTGCATGGGGTCCTCCCGATTCTCCAGTTTCTTCCCACATTCCCAAAACGGGGATTGGTAGGTTAACTGGTCATACAGGTATAACCAGGAAGCACAGACTTGATGGGCTGTATCTCCAAATAGATAAAAGTAGGTTAGTCACACATGTGCCGCTTATTTTATGTAACTCAATGCACAGCTAGAATAATTCCGGATCAACAGTCCAGTCTTCTCCGTACAAACTGAGTCACCTTGTTCGAGTATCAGCCGCAGGCTGCTACACTGGCCAAACCTCCAGCGGCAACACAGCTCAAAGGGCAGAAGAACCTGTGCCATCCTCGATCTCAATATACAAATGAACCAAGCAGGAACAGGTGCAAGGACAAGATGGCAACCAGCTTCAAACTTAAATACACGCAGTGCTGTAGTCATTCAGTAACCAGTTTTGCACTGGAGTAGTCTGGATTATTGACCCAGAACCTCCCAGCTGTGCAGTGAGTTCAAATCCCAATAAGGCAGCTGGGAAATTTAAATTCCAGGACTGAGATAAATTTAAAGTCATATGCTGGATTCAGTAAAAACCTTTAAGTTCAGAAAAGGTTATCTGTTGCCCTTATCCTGACTGGGATACATTGACCTGACTAGCCTCTACAAAGTGGGACAGTTCGCAGGGAAATTAGGGATGACCATAAATATGGGCCTTGCCAGAGACACCCACATCCTTTGAACTATACCAAAAATTGTAAATTCTTCTTTCAGAAGAATTCATGGCCCACTTGGACTTTATAGCATCTGAACCAACAAGGAGGTCCTCATTGATCATCCTACAGACACTCTTTCAAGGAAAACAGAAAATCAAATAACAGCCTGAGAGAGCCCATCTACAAGTAATCCACACAGCTGACCAAATATTTGTCAGAACCCTGGACTTCCACAACCGCCCAGCAGACTTGGCCCGAAGCTGGCTTTCACTCACACACCGGGCATTTGTTCATTCACCCTCAGTGAATGACTTTGTCAGGAGCCCTAACAGAGACGTATTCAACTCCTGGGTGGGTCCAGCAAAAACTCCCGACAAAATATCTGCTTTACTTACAGCATTTTTTGGAGAGAGAACTTTAATTGGCTGGATTCTTGGGTTAATAATTTAAGCGTTTATTGAAGTCAAAACCAAGCCTGGCCTATCTTACTGTTGAACATAAATTGCCTTCTTTTATACTTTATTTGCCTCTCTGTGTGCCGTTTTCCTATTGAATTTCTTTGTTTCACTGCGAGTGCCCACAAGGGTAGCATACGGTGACATATACACACTTTGATAATAAATTTACTTTTAACGATGAAGGGTTATAAATTGCATTCAAGAGGTTGATAGGCTTCTAAGCCATCAGTATGGAGTGAAATCTTCAATCTTTAAGATAATTAAAGCAGCTGTAAGGAAAGAAGCTATCCCTTGATAATGGGCTAAATTTAATCACAAAAAATGCTTTGAAATTAAAGCTTAGCTAATGAAAGGAAGAACTTCCTCAAAAAAAAAACTTCAGTCAGGAAACTACTGGGGTTACGTCCACAGAGATTCAAAACTGCATGAGCTGAGATCTGCTCCAGCATCCATTCAAAATCAAGAAATCAAGATTGTTTAATGTCATTTCCAGTACGCAGGTGTAAAGGAAAGCAAAATAATTACTATAGCTCTAACGCAGTGCGAAAAAACACAACAGATAAAGAACACAATTAAAAACACAATAAGTATAAATACATAAGATAGCTTATAGACATAGATTGATTATATGTCCATAAAGTGACACTAGGCACAGGAGTGTCTGTATATGAGGTGACTGACAGGAAATGATAAAGTGGTGGTGTTTGGGGTGTGGAGGGGTGGGCTAGTGGGTGGAGCTGTTGATCAGCCTTACGGCTTGAGGAACGTATATGTTTTTGAGTTTGATGGTCCTGGCGTGGATGCTACGTAGCCTCCTCCCTGATGGGAGTGGGAGGGACAGTCCGAGTGCATGGTGGGTGTCACAATGTTACTGGCCCTTCTCCAGGGGGATACTTTCTGTATATATGGAGTTATGATACAGAACTACTTGAAGAACATACAGATTCACAGGGCAGAATGGCCTCTGCCTATTTCCAAACTAACCCTACACAGGAACTGGGTTGCAAAATACAAACAGACTATTTATTAGGCAACACATAAAACAGTGTGGGACTGTTACCTCTTGCCAAGAATCACTTTGTCACTTCACCCAGTCTTACTTTATGTACATAGAAGCAGTCTATGGATACAAGGTAATCATATGGATTTATGGCCACACAAACAGTTACTTGTACATTGTGCTTTACAGGATTACTTTTATATTTCTATTTATTCTGCTTTTTATATTGCCTTGGATCCATAAGAATGACAATAAACAAGCTGGAATCCAAAAAGAGCAAATCACTGTGGGTCAAGCGGCATCTGTAGAGGCAAAGGGATGGTCAAAGTTATCAAACTACATCTATGTGACCACAGACAACCCTGGATTCATTTTCTTGTAGTATACTCAATAAATTCATAATAGAATAATAGAGTTGATGAAAGACTGCACTAACCAGTGTGCAAGAAAAACATTAAATACTAAAATAAAAAATAATAATAAATAATTAAATATTAAATAACATGAACATGAGATGAAGAGTCTTGAAAGAGAGTCCAAAAGTTGTGGGAATATTTCAGTGATAGGACAAGTGATGTTGAATAAAGTTCTCCCCTTTGGTTCAAGAGCCTGATGGTTGAGCGGTAATAACTGTTCCTGAACCTGGTGATGTGAGTCGGGAGGCTCCTGTCCCACCTTGCTGATGGTGGTACAGGAGGAGAACATACTCTGGGTGGTGGAAGTTCCTGATAATTGACGCAGTTTTCTGGAGACAACACTCTGTGTACATATGCTCAAAGGTGGGAGGGCTTTACCTGCGATGGACTGGGCCATATCCACTACTTTTTGTAGGATGTTCAGATCGAGACCCTACCTTAGGACTTCAGATTTAGTGTCTACAGTCTCTCGTGTCTTCAATTAATAAGCTCTTTTCATTTCTAGATGGGTTGCTCACCAGAACATTACACAGCTCTATCTCTGACTCAGTTCATCTATTCCTTTTCAAGGATCTCATCAGCTTCAGACTCGATATTCCTAGCTACAGCCTAGCTCTGTAATTCGGAGCTTGCTCAGAACACTGCTTTACCAAGTTCCATTCGGCCATCGTCCTTCCGCCTTTTCTCAACCAACACGACCACACATCCGGCAGCTTCTCATTTTGAAATTTTTACACTGGCGTTTATATTCTTCAGTACCATCAACCTTTGCACATCTGAATGTCGTTCAGCACTTTCAACCTTTGTAGTCAGCTGCTTCAAACAGTTAAAAGCAAAAGCTCTGGAAATCCCTCCCACTCTCTCTTCACTTCTCTCTCCTCTGATCACTCCTTACGTAGCCAGGTATCATCTTTGTCTGGACGCACTTCAGTGAAACTCCTTGCAATGTATCTGAACTGCTGAATGTACACCACAATGGTAGCCACTGTTATATTTAGCTTTTATGTTCTCATGATTCCTTAAGGTTGTTCTAGCTGGGGGAGGGGGAGGGGGAGGGGGTGTAGTGGGGATAAGCTCCCACTAGCTATTAAATGCTCCCAATGACATGCATTTCAAATGGCCTCTGACAACCAAGTCTAACTCCCGGCCTTCATGTGTGGCTTAGCTACTAAGCCCGGCAGAACCACTTCTACTGACAGAAGAAGGGGCAAAAGCAGGTTACTGATACCTTCAAAACAGTTACTTCGGGCAGATAGGGCTTGTCAGAAGTGGTTAGCAGCTCATCTAGAAGGAAAACCCTGATCTCACACCACCACTGGTTTTTGGCTATACTCATTCATGAGAAAGGCTTTGGGTGAAAACCCAAAGCAAAACTCCAGAGCTGGAGTCCCTAAAGCAGTCCTACATTGAGTTCAGTTCTGACTGGCAACTCCTGTGACGCCATTGTGCTAAAATGGTCTCTGGCCATTCATCAGCCATGTGGAGTGGGGTGTCCTGCTGCGCAGACAACAGCTTGATCTCCATATTGGACTGCACAGGCTTGCTTATTAACAACCAAAGTAGACCCCGACCAACAGAGGGCCTTAATGACCTTTGACCAGAGACACTGTGAACGCCTCTGTGGATAACTTGGCTCCATCCAAGCACAAGCACCAACAGGCTTTTCAAAAATGTTGTGAAGCTAGCTCAAGGCCAATGCCACAACAACATGGCATCCAATTAAGTTTGCTCCTTGGTTTCCGGAGCATCATTTTATTCATCTCAAGCACCAACAGAACGTACTCATCGGGGGGTAAGAGATAATTTCAGGGAAAGTGACACCAGAGTCCCAAACGACAACAAGTCTAATCACATTTGGGCTGTGATAAAAGGGGGAATAACACAAAAGATTAAAGGTTGAGAAAGTAAAACCCTGTGCTCTCCACAGGAAGACCTTGATTTGCCTCAAACAAATAAACATAAAAATAAGCTTTATTGGCCACATGCACGCCAAAACATAAGAGTGAAATCCAGTTGCAAGAAAAAACTTGAGAACCCTTTGCAATTACCCGGTTTGCTACATTAATTACTCATAAAAATGTGATCTGATCTTCTTCTAAGTCACAATAATAGACAAACACAATCTGCCTAAACTAATAACAAATGAACAACTGTATTTCTTCTCGTCAATACTGAGTACAGTACACCATTTAAACAATCACAGTCTAGGTTCAAAAACAACATCTGGGATAATCTCTTCTACAAAAGCTATTTGGGTCAGGTGTTCCAATCAATGAGATGTGATTGGAGGTGTGGGTTGTAGAGGTGCTCTGCCCTATAAAAAAAGACACAAAGTCAAGTTACTGACAGAGCCTGCTTTTCTCAAGAAAGATATGTTTATGTGCGCCATGCCTCAAACAAAACATTTTAGAGGACCTTAGTAGAAGAATTGTAGAGAAGCCTGAAGCTGCAAAAGGCTACAAAAGCACCTTGAAAGACCTGAGTGTTCATCAGTCCACAGTCAGAGAAATTGTCTACAAATGGAGGAAACTCAGTACTGTTGAAACTCTCCCTAGGAGTGGGCATCCTGCAAAGATCACAACGTGCAATGCTGACGGTGGTGTAAAAGAACCAAAGGGTAACAGCAAAGGACCTGCAGAATTCTCAAGAACTTGCTAAAGTCTCTGTTCACGTGTCCACTAAAGGAAAAATACTGAACGAGAATGGTGTTCACGGAAGCTCACCATGGAGGAAACCACTGCTTCCCAAAACAAACATTGCTGCACGTCTCAAAGTACCACCTGGATGTTCCACACTTCTGTGACAATGTTCTGTGGGCAGATGAGACAAATGTTGAACTTTTTGGCAGAAATGCATGTTGCAATGTTTGGAGGAAGAAGGGTACTGCACACCAACACCAACACCTCATCCCAACTGTGAAGCATGGTGGAATGAGCATCATGGTTTAAGGCTGCTTTGCTGCCTCAGGGCCTGGCAGCTTGCAATCATTGAGTGAACAATTAATTCAAAATCATACCAAGGTATTTTACAGGAGAATGTCAGGGCAGCAGTCCGTCACCTTGCTTAATAGAAGTTGGGTGATGCAACATCACAATGATCCAAAATAGAACACGTACTTATTTCCAGCCTGGACTATGAATGATTAAGCAATGTATTCAATAAAGACATTAAAAGTAAAATTGTTTGTGTGTCATTAGTTTAGGCAGATTTTGTTTGTCTATTATTGTGACTTTGATAAAGATCAGATCACATTAATGTAGAAAACCAAGTAATTGCAAAGGGTTCACAAACCTTTTCTTGAAACTGTGTCATTTGTGTGTCAAATTAAATCAGTGGGGATTGTGCTGGACAAGTGCTGCTACACTTCACGTGCCAGCATAGGATGCCCATAAATTACCAATCCTAACTGTACATCTTTGGAATAAGGGAGGAACGCAGAGCACCCAGGTGAACCCAGTCATGGGGCAAATGTACAAACTACTTATGGACAGCAGCACGAATTGAACCCCAATCAGCGATTGCTAGTGCCGTTATAGCATTATGCTAAACACCACAATAATGAAGTATTACCAGTTTCAAATTCTCAACTACAAATGCATTAGCAATGCAAACTAGTTGACGAAGGAATATGAAAAAATAAATTCAATGTTTCTGAAGGAGATTAAAGCACACAAAGGAAGAAATATTCAGCCTAGAAACCCCCTTGGGGAACAATAAGGTTTTTTATATAATGTTCCACAATGCTCTTGAAGAACAATCTACATAATCTGTAATTACTTAAAATAAAGTAGGAACTATTGTTTACAGACATTGAGCAAGCTAAGTATATGGTTGCCTTAGTGCATTGATTCTCTTGTAATTATTTTCTTCTCTCCATGCATTTGCTTTCATGGTGGAGCAAATTTAATATACAAAGTGAGTTTTAAAATCACAAAGCAAAGTACAGGACAATAAACAACTAACACAGGCCCAGAGGAATGGTATTAGAAACAAGATATCAAATCAAAGAGAACACATACCAGCTCCATCAACTTGAGGAACCGGACCTTACAGCAGACTAGCTTTTACTTCCTCTTCACTGTAAACATTTGGCTGACAAAGAAACTGGCCAAACCTGAGGAAGCAGCTGATTGGATTGGCAATGTAGAATGGACGAGTGTAAGGATACAGACATTTGAGGCATAGATATCACTGCGTTGTAGCTATTCCCCAGGCAGGCCAAGCACGTCAAATAGTGCACAGATCAAAGAGTTCCAGCCTTCAAAGAATTCTGCTTTTATCTGGGCACAGTAATAACTCCGGACTGCCTGCACTACAATTCCCTGCAGGTGATAAACTACTGTGAGGCATTCATGAGAAAGCATCCAATGTGGTTGAAAGTATCATGAAGCAAACGATGGTAAGGAGTAAAGAAAGGTAGTTAGGTTGCCTTTAATTGGCTGATGGCTCCCTGATCATATATGTAGCTGGGAATAACACTCCCTGATAGTAATATGAAATGGTAGAATGCATAATTACAGAGCAGGCAAGAGATTTGTACAGTACTGTAGTAATTTTATGTATTGCAATGTGCTGCTGCCACAAAAAAAGTTCATGATACACGAATGATGATAAACTTGATTCTGACATGGGTCTCTATTGAGGACAGAGGGTGGGAAGGGGGCAGGGAGAGGGGTATCATGACTGAGAAAAGGGGATGGGGAGGGGAGGGGAGGGAACAGTGACATTCTGTAATGATCAATAAATCAATTGCTTGGAATCAAATGACCTTGCCTTGTCTGCTCCTGCACCACCCCCACCACCCCACGGGCACTCTCTCACACCCCTCCTGTGATGCTCCACCCTCACCACTCCATGTAAAAACACGCACGCGTGTGTGTGTTTTCTTGCCAAGCAAAGTGGAAGTCCACTTTGAAATGCGCATGAATAATAAACTGTATTTATTTGATAGCCTAACTGTACACACATTATAACCATTACATGTTCAATGCAATGTTTAAAATGATTGAACACAAAATATCTATACACACAAAATGCTGGTGGAACGCAGCAGGCCTGGCAGCATCTATAGGGAGAAGCGCTGTCGACGTTTCCGGCTGAGACCCATTGGGTCTCGGCTCGAAACGTCGACAGCGCTTCTCCCTACAGATGCTGCCTGGCCTGCTGTGTTCCACCAGCATTTTGTGTGTGTTGCTTGAATTTCCAGCATCTGCAGATTTCCTCGTGTTTGCCACAAAATAGCTACAACAAGATTGTAGATTTAAGAATTGCTGTGACAGAAACTGGGAAAAGCAGCTTCATGGATAAAATAGTAGAATATCATTGAGGTAAATTCCAAAACAAAAACTGAATCTGAATTTGTTTACATCCCTCAGGACCAAAAGATCTAATTGCCCAAAAAATCACCATGAACAGGGTGTTACTGACGTTAAACCAATAACAAACACACATAGGAATCGACCATAAGAACGAGACATAGGAGCAGAATTAGGCCATTCGGCATAGCAAATCTGCTCCACCACTGCATTATCTCTGATTTAATGTCCATCTCAACCCCATTCTCCAGCCTTCTCCCCGTAAACTTTGGCACCCTTACTATTCAACAACCTATCAAACTCTGCTTTAAATATAAACCAATGTTTTGGCCTCTGCAGCCATCTGTGGTAATAAATTCCATAGATTCACCGCCTCCTGACAAAAGAAATTCCTTCTCATATCTGTTCTAAAAAGACATTCTGTTATTCTGAGGTTGTGCCTTCAGTCCTGATGAACAGTCTCGACCCAAGACAGTTTCTTCATTTCCATAGATGCTGCCTGACCCGCTGAGTTCCTCCAGCATTTTGTGTGTGTTGTTCTGGATTTCCAACATCTGCAGAATCTCTTGCATTTAACATTATCTACCTATTAGCCTTGTCAACAATTCCTTAATTAAGGACCGAATCACTGGACATGATACAAATAATCAGTACATCAGATGCAATAGGATTGACTATGTAAAGTCATAGCTGATGAACCTCATTTAATATTTATGGTGATGGTTGTGGAAGGAGGGTCACCTTCAATACCAGTGGCTTCATCTACAAATTAATAACTTGCTGTAGTTTCTTATCTTGAAAAACCAGACTCTGAAGTGAGCCAAGCCTTGCTCAAGTTGTGGTGTAAAAGCTTTCACTGCACTTGTCGCAGCTGGTCAGAGTTCTCCCTCCCAACCTCTTCAAGGAGGACAAAGGCTTTATCCGCCTGTATATTCTTTCTTCTCCATGCTTAAAGAGCAAAACTGCAGAACACTCAAATTATACTAATGTGACACAGTCACACTTGAAATCTTTGCACAACTCCCCTTGATTTGTCAAGCCACAAGACCCATAAGGCATAGGAGCAGAGTCTGGCTATTCAGCCTATCAGGTTTGTTCTGCCATTCAATTGTGACTAACTTATTATCCCTCACAATCCCATAATCCTGCCATTTCCCCATAACTTTTGATGTCCTTACTGATCGAAAACTTTAAATATTCCAATTACTGTACTTGGTTCCACATCCATCTATGACAAGGAATTTTGCAGATTCACTACCCTCTGACTAAAGCTCTGTTCTAAAGGACCACCCTTCTATTGGGAGGCTGTGCCCTCTGGTCCCAGACTATTCTATATTGGAAACATCCTCACCACATCCACTCCACACACTCCAATATTCCGTATGTCTCAATGAGATCCCCTCTACTCACTCTTCTAAATTTCAGTGAGTACGTCCCAGAGCCATCAGGAATCTACCAGCCAAAACTATTGCTTGCAAACACCTCTAGTTAAAAGACAACATCGAGTCCACAGCTGCAACTCATCATGGCAAATGCTCCAAGTTTTGATTTTACAAATTATTTTACAACTTTACGATAGAACTTCAAATTGGAGTGCCACGGTAGCGTAGCGGTTGGCAAGGCGCTGTTAAAGTTCACGGTGGAGTTCAGAGTTCAATTCTGCTGCCATCCGTAAGCAGTTTGTACATTCTCCCTGTAGACATGTGATGCAGTGGTTAGTAGATTGACTTGTCATTGTAAATTGTCCTGTGATTGGTCTAGTGTTAAATAGGTGGGTTGCTGGGTAGTGCGGCTTGTCGGCCGGTAGGACCTGTTTTGCACTGTACCTCTAAATAAGTACAGTCAGCCCTCCTTATCCGCGAGTTCCACGTGCTCGAATTCAACCAACCGCAAATCGCCAAAACCCGGAAGTGCTCTTCCAGCACTAGTTGTTCAAGCATGTACAAACTTGTTTTCTTGTCATTATTCCCTAAACAATGCAGTATAACAACTATTTTACATAGCATTTACATTGTATTAGGTATTATAAGTAATCTAGAGATGATTTAAAGTATACAGGAGGATGTGTGTGGGTTATCATGGATCGAGATAAAAAAAATCGGAAGTTCTCTTACTAAGTAAGTCGGAACAGGTACATCCAGTATTATTTAGCGTCAGTTAGTCAAACGTCTGTCTTAGTATATATTTTACCTTTCTATGTATATAAAACACTTAAGAACGTATGTTTCAGCGCCGGGCTCGGGAAGTTCCCGAGTTTGATCCAGTGACAGACCACTTCCAAGCACGTTCTCCATCTGTGCCGGGTTGATGTGGAGGATCAAAAACCCAAAACCCAAAAAGCCAATAATTAAACCACTGCATTGCTTAGTAATATTTGTAGCTTTTGAGGCAGGGCCTTTCTCACCTTATCCTTTCAAATTGTTCCGATCGTTGACCGACTGTAGCCTAACGCTTTTCCAATGAGTGATGGCGTTTCACCTCTTTCTGATCGCTTTATTATTTCCACTTTATTTTCAATCGTGATCGTGATTATTTTCATGAACAGAAACCCTGCGGATTCAGAGCTCAACCACCGGGGTCCTAATGTCCACCGCACTGAGACAGGTTAAATAAGGTCTTGGGTTCCGCTGGGTCCTAAGGTCCACCATATTGAGACAGGTTGAATAAGGGACTTGAGCATTGGTGTTTTTTGGTATCCGCGAGGGATCCCGGAACCAATCCCTCACGGATAAGGAAGGCCAACTGTAAAAACATTTTAAAAACTTAAAAGAGGCTTTTTGATAGGTACATGGAGCTCAGTAAAATAGAGGGATTTTGGCAAGCCTAGTAATTTCTAAGCTAGGGACATGTAGGTTTTCTATGTTTCTGCAGTCCTATCAGTAACTATGACTGTACAATAAGCTGAAGTATCACACAATCTCAAAAGCAGTCAATCACATGTCTAAACTGAAGCTAAGAATAGACCTACGTGTAGCAGCACACAGGATCACTACCCATGCATTTCCATTCATCCCTTGACATGATGCACCACAAATCAATGCTGCAGTTCACTCTCACCTTTACTTCCACTCTACTGCAGAAGATGTATAAATGATTCGAGTAGTCAACAATTATTGACAAGTTACAGTCTATTCCCAGGTTATTTTATATTATTTAGAGGTACATCATGTGATCCATTTTTCTAGATGTCCATAAGTCAATTTTGCCCATGTCAGAAAATGCATTAAAATCACTGCATATGGTAGCCATATCTCCACAGTATTGTAATGAACGGTGTTGATGAGGGCCAGGTAACGTGAACAATTATCGTAAACATAAGCGGTCCTGCGGATGTTGGAAGCCCACAGCAATACATCATATGTTCTATTTTTCTAGACATCCACATATCAGAAAATACATAAAATCACTCCTCACGGAGACCATCATCTACTTGTCTTCCCCTGACCTGTTACAATGATTCAGAATCAGGTCTGTCACACACCCAATCACTAGCTTCCATATCACGAAGTATCAGTCCATGTTAGATTGTTTAATAGAGAATCACTGTACAAGTACTAATGGCAATTTATGAAGCAATTCTTTTCAGTGGCCTGCTACAGCACATGTTCTGAAGCGTCAATGGTTTCTGATTACTGAGAAGATGATGGACGTTTCCACTCTCGTCTCCCCCAAGACTGGTCCTACTTTGAATTTTTGTTTTCAGAGATACAGCTCCAGGTTCAACCTAATCCCAAAGACTGGCCATGAACTTGCTCCCAATGTAGGCAAGTGGGGAGATGATGGGATTGTGAGAAAGAACACATCAGTGGGGTGGGGGGTGAGGAGATGGGATTATTTTGAGGGCTTGCGTGGAAATAGTTGGACAAACGGCCTCTAATTGCTGACATTTGAACTTCTGGACTGTCACAATAAGATTCAAGCTTAACCGTCCAGATAAATGTCCCAGCAGTCAAGCATGCAGTCCAGTAACATAACCCTTATAACACCATTGATTCTATGGGACCTGGGTAGCTTTATACACAATTCACTCTTAAAGATTACATCAAAATTAGCATTCTTTGTCACATGAACTTCAAAACAGAGTGTAATGTGCCATTTGTGTCTACGACCAACACAGCTAGATGACGTGATGGCAGCTGTACACAAGTTCTGCCATTCTTCCTGCACCAACACAGGAATGTACAAACACAGTGGCGGGATTGAACCGATCTTCTGATCTCCAGCACTGTAAATGGTTATGCTAACCACTACTCTACCATGCCGCCTGTTAATATACAGTAGGGCATGGTTGTCTTTCATTAAAGGGAATTTGAGCACAAAAGTAGAGAAACATAAATTATGGGTCCTCCCCAGATTAGGAAGCCTGAGTTGTATGTAGCTGGTACACATGATCGAGCATTTCGGATACCTGCCGGATGGATTTGCTCGCTGTTATGGATCTCCTCCCAGGTGGGAGCTCAGTTTGTTCACATCCTGGGTTCACAGGATTCGATAGACTGCCAGCATATACATCCCCACAGCAATCAGAATACCCTTAAATGTTCAGCAGCCAGAAAATAATTATTCCCATTGAAATAATTGTGTATGGAATGGCAGAATATAGTCAGAAAGGCAGGAATGAAGAGGTAAGTTAATTTCTAAAAGAGAATCTGACAGACACAAGAGCAAAAATTTTTGCAACACCCACAAAATGCTGGAGGAACTCAGCAGACCAGACTATGGAAATAGTACATTTGACTTTTCCGGCCGAAATCCTTTGGCAGGACTGGAGAAAAAGAACTGGGGAGCAGATTTAAAAGGTTGGGGGTGGGGAGGAGAGAGAGAACCACCAGGTGATAGGTGAAATTTGGAGGGGGAGGGATGAAGTAAAGAGCTGGGAAGTTGATTGGTGAAAGAGACAGAAGGCCGTGGAAGAAAGAAAAGTGGGGAGGAGCACCAGAGGGGGGCAATGGGCAGGCAGCGAGATAAGATGAGAGAGGGAAAAGGGGATGGGAAATGGAGAAGGTGGGGAGGGTTTGATGGGCATTACCGGAAGTTTGAGAAATCAATGTTCATGCCATCAGGTTGGAGGCTACTCAAACAGAATATAAGGTGTTGTTCCTCCAGCCTAAGTGTGGCCTCATCATGACAGTGGAGGAGGCCGTGGATGGACATGTTGGAATGGGAATGGGAAGTGGAATTAATATGGGTGGCCACTGAGAGGTCCCACTTGTTCTGGCGGTCTCCCAATCTATGTCAGGTTTCACTGATGTGCAACAGTACATGACCTCAACAGACTCACAGGTGAAGTGTCACCTCACTTGGAAGGACTGTTTAGGACCCTGGATAGTAATGAGGGAGGAGATGTAGGGGCAGGTATAGCACTTGTTCACTTGAAAGGATAAGTGCCAGGAGGGTGGTCAGTGGGGAAGGATGAATGGACAAGGGAGTCACGTAGGGAGCGATTCCTATGAAAGGCAGAAATTGGGGGTGAGGGGTGGAGAGGGAAAGATGTGCCTGGTGGTGGGATCCTGTTGGAGGTTATGACACCCAACGTCAAGCTTGTTTTCCCATGTAATAGAAGAGACCAAGTAGAGATATTTTCAGTAATAAAAGGTTTAGATAGAGCCAGTAAAAAAAATAACCAAAAATTCATATAGCTCCTTTCACATTGTGTCCCTCCCCACAGATCTCCCACCTGGCACTTATCCCTGCAAGCATAAGTGCTACACCTGTCCCTACACCTCCTCTCTTACCACCATTCAGGGCCCCAAACAGTCCCTCCAGGTGAGGCAACACTTCACTTGTGAGTCTGTTGGGGTCATCTATTGCATCCGGTGCTCCCGGTGTGACCTTCTCTACATCGGTGAGACCCGACGCAGATTGGGGGACCGCTTCGTCGAGCACCTCCGCTTCATCCGCCACAACAGACAGGATCTCCCGGTTGCCACCCACTTCAACTCTGCTTCACATTCCCATTCGGATATGTCCATACATGGCCTCCTCTACTGCCATGATGAGGCCAAACTCAGGCTGGAGGAGCAACACCTCATATACCGTCTGGGTAGTCTCCAGCCCCTTGGTATGAACATCGAATTCTCCAACTTCCGGTAATTCCCTCCCTCTCCCTTCCACCATCCCACCTTCACTGTCTCCTCTTCCAGCTGCCTATCACCTCTCATGATTCTGTCTTCTTCTACTACCCATAGTGCTTTCCCCTTTCATTCCTTCTTCACCTCTCCTGCCTATCCCCTCCCTGCTTCCCCTCCCCCACCCCTTGATCTTTCCTCTGATTGGTTTTTCACCTGGCACATTCCACCCTCCCCCACCTTCTTTATAGGGCCCCTGCCCCCTCCTTCTTCAGTCCTGATGAAGGGTCTCGGCCCGAAACGCTGACTGTTTGTTTCCACGGATGCTGCCCAACCTGCTGAGTTCATCCAGCTTTTAGAACCATAGAACACTACAGCACAGTACAGGCCCTTCAGCCCTCCATGTTGTGCTGACCCATATAATCATTAAAAAAGAGTACTAAACATAAGCCCATAACCCTCCATTTTTACTTTCATCCAAGTGCCTGTCCAAGACGCTCTTAAATACCCCTAATGTTTTAGCCTCCACCACCATCCCTGGCAAGTCATTCCAGGCACTCACAACCCTCTGTGTAAAAAACTTACCCCTGATGTCTCCCCTAAACATCCCTCCCTTAATTTTGTACATATGCCCTCTGGTGTTTGCTATTGGTGCCCTGGGAAACAGGTACTGACTATCCACCCTACCTATGCCTATACTACAGGTCTACAAGATTATGAAAATACTAGAAACATAGGTAGTATGTTTCCTATACTACAGGAAAATACTAGAAACAGCAAGCCTCAAGTTTAAAAGAAGCCAATAAACAAGGTAATAATCCCCTTGTAATCCTGACAATAGGGAAAGGTCTAGAGTTCGCTGAAACCCAATCCAACGCCTCTACTAGAAAAATTATACTTCAAGATGCGCTTCTGAAAAACCCAGGTAATTCATCCCTCATACCAGACAATGCTGCTGAGATACACCGTGTCTCACTGCCTCTCGTGCTTATCTACAGAATTCTTCAATATGGCAATAATATGAGCTGGAACATCATTTAATTAATTTGTAAACCTGATACAGTTTAGCCTCAATTCATATCAGACACAACTTTGCACAATAATTATATTTCTTCATGGGTGGGGCTGTAGAGGTGACATTTAAAACCTGTTTTGAGAAAAAGGAGCGAGCGTGCCCTCCTGAATTGCTGCAATCTTTAGGCAGATGCTGCTCCGACAGTATAATTAGGAAGCAACCTACACAACTTTGACATAACTGAGAAAGAATGCCGAAGGGTGTCATTTCAGAGGAAGCAGAGAAACTGGTGTGTAGCCATGCGGTCAATCCAATGTTTCTCTTGGAAGGACTTATGGGAATGGAATGTGATGCCCAAGTACTGTTGCCAACAGCCTGATTTTGTGCAGAACCTCCCAGATCCGAAAGGGAAGCTGCATGCCTTGTATGACCTTGATACTGGATGTCAACTTAACTGTACAACCAAGGCAGGGTGCAGGAAACGTAATTCCTTCAAAGGAGGGGCAGGTGACATCACCTTGTTTTCCCCGAATCTTTCCATTGCCTGATGATGGAAAATCTCAAGCCCAACTAATGTGGCCGTGGACGTGGAATCCAGGGCCCGTTTCCCTGGAGTCCACATCGAACCTCGGTTCCAGCATTGACCTAGCAGGGCTCTCGCTGCAACCCATCAAGAGGCTGCTTCATGCACAATGTGCCGGTAGTTCAAAGAAACTTCAATCTACACCCGGTCTCCCGCATAGACCACTCTTGTCAGAGGAGTTGAAATAAGCCAGACAACACAAAGGACAATGGATGGGGAGGGTAACAAACAGGAAATATCCAGCTGTTTCTGTTAGAAGTATGGAACATTTCTGTCCATTGAGAGCAATGTTAGATGAAACAGTTAACTTTTATACATTTGTTCTGAATATGGTCAGATTTCTGCAAAAAGGGTAACTAACCAATTCCAACTTGTACTTCCCTATAACACTCTTCCCTTTAAACATTGTGTACACACTGTAAATCTCGAGGAACACAAAGTTCTGGAGGAACTCAGCAAGTCAGGCAGCAACTATGGGAGGAAAAAACAGTCAACGTTTCAGGCATGATAACTGCTTATTCTCCTCCACAGATACTGCTCAACTGGCTGAGTTCCCCTCCCAAACTTTATGTATGCTATACTTCCCTTTACTTCATTCATTCATTCAATACCTTTTCAGAATCAGGTTTATTATCACTGACATATGTCATGAAGTTTGTTGTTTTGCAGCAGCAGCTGTACATTGTGATGCATTGAGAAATCTGAAGGCAGAATGGAAGAAATTGTTCCTAAAACATTGAAATGTGTGTTTTCAGGCTCCTGGACCTCCTCATTGATGGTAATAATGAGAAGAGAGCATGCCTTGGGCGGTGTGGGTCCTTAACAAAAGGCACTGTCATTTGAAGCATCATCTTTTGAAGATGCCCTCAATGCTGAGGAGGCTAATGGCCATTATGAGAGATAGCTGAGTCTCTACCCTCTGCAGATTTTCCCCATCCTATCATATGGTGATACAACCAGTTAGAATCTTCTCACCCAAAATGTCCATAGTGAAAGAAGACAGTTTGGTCCACTGAGCTGATGCTGCTCTTGGGATCTTCATTTTTAAAAGTTGTAATCATTCTGATCCTGTCCAATAACCCTGCATACAACCTGCCACATATCATTGGAATGCAATTTTGTTGACTCTGTGCAACTTAACATCAACTTGTGACCAAATTGGAGTTTGACAATTTGGTTGAAGTTCTTAAACAAGTTGTAACCAGCAGAATAAAGGTTCTGGTGTATTTGTACTTTCAGAATTCCTTAGAAAAAAGAGGCTATAAATCAAAATTATAGGACACAATGACATACTATGTCAACAGACAGAAAACAGAAGTACAGTTGGCCCTCCTTATCCGCAGGGGATTGGTTCCGGGACCCCTCGCGGATACCAAAATTCACGGATGCTCAAGTCTCTTATTCAACCTGTCTCAATCCGGTGGACCTTAGGACGCAGCGGAACCCCAGACCTTATTTAACCTGATCAGTGCGGTGAACATTAGGAACCCGCGCCAGAGCTCTGAATCTGCAGTGTTTCTGTTCACGAAAATTATCACGATCACGATTGAAAATGAAGTGGAAATAATAAAGCGATCGGAAAGAGGTGAAACGCCATCAGTCATTGCAAAAGCGTTAAGCTACGTTGGTCAACGATCGGAACAATTTTAAAGGATAAAGTGAGAAAGGCTCTGCCCCGATGAAAGCTACAATTATTACTAAACAACACAGTGGTTTAATTATTGGGTTTTGGGTTTTGGGGTTTTTGATCCTCCACATCAACCCGGCACGGTGGAGAGCGCACTGGGGAGTGGTCTGTCCTGAGTCCCAAGAACTTCCGTTCCCGAGCCTGGAGCTGAAACATATGTTCTTAAGTGTTTTATATACATAGAAAGGTAAAATATATACTATATATTAAGACAAACTTTTGACTAACTGACGCTAAATAATACTGGATGTACCTGTTCCAACTTACTTAGTAAGAGAACTTCTGATTTTTTTCAATCCTGATGCACGATAACCCACGCACATCCTCCCATATACTTTAAATCATCTCTAGATTACTTATAATACCTAATACAATGTAAATGCTTTGTAAAATGGTTGTTATACTGCATTATTTAGGGAATAATGACAAGAAAAAAAGTCTGCACATGCTCGAACAACAAGAGCTGGAAGAGCACTTCCAGGTTTTCGCGATTCGCTGTTGGTTGAATTTACGCGTGCGGAATCTGCGGATAAGGAGGGCCGACTGTATAGACAAATGGACCTTTATCAGTTTCAGAGGTTGTGACCAGTGAGGTGCCAGGATACCAATTGTTCACAATCCAAAACAGTTCAAAACCAGGCAACAGTATGGGTGGCAAGAAAGATGCAGAGGTGCTCAGAAGAATATAGATCTAAATGTAGGGGCAAGGGAATGGCAAATGGAATATAACATTGTAAAGTTGGTATGGCGACCGCTCTGCAAGTGGCTGCAGAGAATTGTGGACACAGCTCAGCACATCACAGAAGCTAGCATACCCTCTTTGGACTCTGTCAATACTTCTTGCCACCTCAGCAAAGGAGTGAACATACTCAAACCCCCCCCCCCCATAAGACATTCCTTCTTTTCTCCTCTTCCCTCCCCTCAGGCAGAAGATACAAAAGCCCAAAAGCACTTACCACCTTGCTCATGGACAGCTTCTACCTTGACTATTAAATCGCACCCTACTACAATAAATTGGATTCTATCTCACTACTGTTTACCTGCACTGCACTTTTTCTGTAGTTGCCACACTTCATTCTGCACCGTCATTGGTTTACTTTGATCTACTTTAATGCACTTGGTAATGACCTGATCTGCAAGGCAAGCTTTCCACTGTCCTACGACAATAAGGCAGCTCTGGTAAAGTGCGGTATTTTAAAAACAACTGAAGACTGAATGGTGTTCCCAGGTGTCCATGTACATGAATTATTTAAAGTTAATATTCAAGTACAGCAGCCAACTAATGAGACAATGGCATTTTTGCCATTATTGCAAGAGGACATGTAGAGGAATGGGGAACTTTTTTTTAAAAGAGTATCTGCTCAAATAGGCAGCAATCTTCCAAAAAATTTCTTGTATGCCATGGTAATTTTGAGCAGAGATTATTGTTGGTTACTGAATGAGTAACAATAATTGTGAGGCGCTTTTTTTAAAGAAGGATAAAGGATAAGGCTTGTTACTTGTTTATGTGTTTTCATTGTTTTACTATTAATAAAAGTGTAACGGACAGATTGAAATGCATAAAGCACTTTAGAAAACCAGTTCAAAATGATTAAGAGTGACCTATTAAAAAGACAGCTGTAAAATTGAATCATTTTGAAGTAGAATTGTTATTGTAATCATTTACTATCCAAATCCTGATGTGTACATCAGCTCGATGAAGAGTTCAAAATGCATCGCCCAGTGTCAAGTGTTCTTACCACCAGGTACAGGAGCCTGAGGACACACACTCAACAGTTTCTTCCCCTGCACCATCACACTTCTGAACGGACAATGAATCCAGGAACACTCACTCACTATTTATGTTCTCTTTTTGCACTGCACTACTTATTTTTAAATACATTTCTTATTGCAATGTATTAATTTTTATGTATTGCACTATACTCATGCCACAAAACAACAAATTTCATGACATCTGTCAGAGATATCAAGGCCGACTCTGAACCATCTCGCTGGTGCCAAGCCGACATGAAACGATTCCTGTGAAAACATTTCACTGCTCTCACGTTGCTTCATTGGCAGTAAAGATAATCATGTATCTTTTTATTATAGGTCAGGTTTAAAGAATCAAGCAGCAGCACTACCTGCCATGAGCCAACAATTTTTTTTGTGCGTACCAGCTTGAACACTTGTGCTAAAACCCCTGGACAGGTATCTATCTCACTTGCAGAGTCCTGGTGAGATTGCGCCTGAAGTAGTCAGCAGAGTGCTGCTGAATATAGTGGGTTTGACCTACAGCTCCAGTGACCCAGGCACCATCTGTGTGGAATGTGCTAACTCTTCCTGTAACTGTGGGATGTGTGGGGAACCCAAAACACCTGAGGCGAAACCAAAAAATATGTACCAGCAAGTAGATTAATTGGTTACTATAAAAATTAGCCCTGGTGTGAGTGAATGAGTGGTGGGAGAATTGAGACAGAAGGGATTACAGATACAGGAACCTGGCGCAAGAAACAATCTACTGGAGGAGGTCAGCAGGTTGAGCAACATCAGTGGGGTGGGAAGAAACTATTGACGCTTTGGGTCAGAGTACTGCACCAGGGTGTAATCAGGCATGTGTGTGGAGACTCTAAATAAGAGGCTAGCTATTCAGAACAACATTATGTGTGTCTACAGATTTCCTCGTGCAGGTGAGGGGGAGGGGTGATAACCTTCATTCGCTTCAGTCCCACAATTCCTATTCTAACCGATGTTTACCATGACGTGCCTTTGGGAAAGTCAACAGGAAATACAGTATTTCCAGCAAAATAACATTCAAGAAATGGTTACGGTTTTCAGACAGCAAGACCCACTTGAAAATGTCAGCTTTATGATGACATTTAGTTTGGATTCTATCTCCGCAAGTGCTGCCTGCCATGGATTTCCAACTCTGCTCTCATTCCAGTAGCCTACCTTTGCCAGCTGGCCTTGGGACCACTTCCTTGTGCTGGGACAAGACAACAGCACTGACAGAGGAAACTCTGTAGAGCTTCAAATATGGAAATTTGATAACATTCACTAAGCACAGTAACAGGCACAAAACCAAAGCTGACAGCACTAACTGCCTGACAAGAGCTCAGTTACTTCCTTAATCGTCTAAGCAAGTGGCTTTTTAAAATTATTTGAATCTTCCAAGCAAGCTGAAGTAACATTGTGATAAGGACAGGCCCTGGAACTAATTGAAAGAATATTTTACCTACCCTCAGTAAGTTTGTGTCAAGAACAATAAACCATGCTTTGGGAATAGAAGAAATGCACTCAGCTGGCAGATTTACAACTGACAGACAAAACATATAATGGCCGAAAAAAGGACAAGGTGAAAAAAGGGCCCAAAATTACTTTTTGGCATATCTGGTGGTTTCCACTCAGTGGGAAATAAGCAGGAGACATAGAAAATAACATCGTTTATATATTGCAGCTCCCTCGATGTGTTGGGGTCTGCTACTGCCAGCGAAATTTCAGCCGGGCATAAAAGACAGCATTGTGCCATTGCTGTGGCAACACAAGAGATCCAACATGCATGTAACAGAGCAGGAAGTCAGTCCTTAGAGAATCCTGAATCAAAGTCCCCATCTTGGTCCGATCTGTTTTCTCTCAGTTCAGCTGAGAGCTTGGACTAAACATGTGAATCAACTTGGGAGGCAGCCTGGAACGGTGACTGAGTCCAGAAGTTCAACAGCACTACAGAGTCCGCGGAGCAGAATGAATGAAACGCCACTAGGCCTAACAACTATGGTTCAATGACAGGGTTGGAACATCGCCCAACAGTTCCCAGATGTTACTGTCAGGTTGTGCTTTTATTTTTATTAAAACCTGATATCCAGAAGCATTATAGGGGCTGATGGGCTATCAGTGTTTAAGTCAAACCATAATACTTTCTGACCATTTAAATTTATAATTTAAAGCCTGATGGTGCACCTAACCAAGGATTTTTTTCATTTTTGTGCCCACAAAAATGTAAGAGATCTGGGGACATAGTTCATTCCATTAACATAATTTCTATTCCAATTGTATCCCCAATTTCCTACAGATGGAATCCTCCAGAGGAGAAGGTCCTATTGTGCCAGTTTAAGGATGTAAAACGATTGCCCTTTCTGCTAGGGACAGCCCACAAGTGTCGTCAACAGCGCTAACATTGCTGCCCGCCACATTCAGCAGAACACACAAGCAACGATAACAACTCTTGGGGCGCGGTAAAGTAGCGGTTAACATAACACTATTGCAGGAACTGTGACCAGCTCAATTCCACCATTGTCTGTAAGGAGTTCTACCCAAGACAGCATGGATTTCGTCCAGGTGCTCCAATACCAGTCCTGATGAAGGGTCTCGGCCCAAAGCATCAACTGTTTACTCTTTTCCATCGATGCTGCCTGGTCTGCTGAGTTCCCCCAGCATTTTGTGGGGTGTTGCTTGGATTTCCAGTAACTGAAGATCTTTTCATTTGTGATTGGAACATGGGAGGAAACTGGACCCAAAGATGGACAGGTTAGTAGTTAAGTTGGTCATATGGGTGTCACTGGGCCAGAAGGACTTGCTGCTGTGCTGTATATCTAAATAAAAAAGCTCTCTGGCCAGCACAACTGGCTCCCAATGACAATAAAGAAACTTAAAGTGAACAAATTTAGCATTTCAAAGACTGAAAACAATAGTTCAGAGTTGCAAACACAATGGTGTCTGTGCAAGGTGGAGCAGTATTAAATCACAGTGAACAAGTGCTAACATACAGGAATGTCCTTCCTGCAGCTCACTTTGTAAAAAAGAAATCACTGGGAATCTTTGTCACTGTGTCAATGACGTAGTGAAGAGTTAACTGGAGATGCTTGTAATGCCCTGGGTTGGGTTGGCAGGACCTCTTCATGAAGTACAGCCCATGTACAGTCAGATCCGGGCTCAAACAGTGCTGCTCTGTTTCCCATGGCTCTTGTCTCTCAATAGCAACCCTGTCAGTTTTGATGAGATAAATTCATTTCCTTAATCTGATGACATTTAATCAGCCATCAACTTGGCATCGATCTATGGGCAGTCAGATTGCAAGGGGAAACCTTGCAGCATTCTGACCACTGTATCAAGAGTCCAGTTAAAATTCAGGCAGCCCAATTCTCTTAAATGTCCATTCACATACCTCCAGCAGCAACTTCACCACTGATCACAGCAAAGATTACCAGCAAAGTCACTTAACACATGGAGCATAAGACATTACAGAACAGTACAGGCCCTTCAGCCCAAAATGTTATGTTGAGCTTTTAGCCAACTCCAAGGTGATTCTAACCCTTCCTTCCTACATCGCCTCCACCTCTCCTCTTCATTTCCAGATCATCACAAGCTTCTGGAAATCTGGTGCAACACACCGAAGCTGAGGGAACTCAGAAGATCAAGCAGCATCTATGGAGGGGAGTGGACAGTCAACATGTTGAGTTGGAACTCTTCATCAGGACTGGAATGAAAGAGGGGAGATGGGAGGATGGAGCGGACCAAGAGCAGGCAGGTGACAGGTGAATCCGGTTTGGGGGAGATGGCTGTTGATGGACGGTGAGGGCGGAAGACAATGCTGTACAAAGAATCATAAATACGCCATTCAAGTGAGGAGAGGTGTGCTCCGTGGAAAATAAATAAGCAGAAATGTTAATTACATGACAGAGGAGAAGACAATTAAGGTGAAATAGAAAACTCTGAACTTTTCCACAATTTGGTCTGGGGTAGCAGTTAGAGATCCTTTTTACAGGGAAGCAGAGTTAATGCTCTGTCCAAGACCTTTTACCAGAACTTCTCTAGTTCTGACAAAATGTCTCAGATTTGAAAGATTCAGATTTCTACCACCAACAGTTATGAGGTTCTAACCCAATCTGTACAAACTAACAGGCCTTGGCTAGGTCAGTGAATCGTCTCAGCAGCCAAGTAACTGAACAGGTCCCCAAGACAGCTAATGTTCAAAATACAAAGTATATATACTTTATTCATCTCCTTACAGGCAGCCACAAAACAAATAAACCCGTTAAAGACAGGAGACTGTCAAACCCCCAACGTGCAGAGAGAAAGATAAACAAAATGTAAGCATGTAGCATTCAGAACGGGTTTACAAATGTGGCTCTTTCCACAGTCACAAAGCCGAACATTACTGCAGCTGATTCAGGACCAGGCCACAGTCACATTTCAGCAGAGAGCTGAACTAACGTCATGGAGCAGCAAGTTTCCCTAGCCTCTGGCCCCTTACCCTGAACTTACCAATCTGATGCGACACTTAAATCATCCAAGCTTTGGGTCGTTCCTCAGTCTCAGACCCAAGTCCTGCCACTAAAATACATTCTCAAGCCTGGGCCCCTCCATCACGTTTCGGCCCACACTTAACATTTCCAATCTGGCCTGGATCAAACCCTCAGGTCTTTCCTCACTCTCGGGCCTGGGCTTTACCTCATCTTGGTCTGCCTCATCAAATTGCCTCCAAGTTCACTCCAAAAGTGGGCACACATTGGCTCATTTTCCGCTCTCCAATGCCTTGTTTCAGCCTGACACGCCACATCACAGCCATCCCGCACCTTTGAGACTTCAGTTCACACTGCAAAAATGCCAGGCCGTACCGGCGATTCAAGAGCTCAACTCCAAAAGGGAAGTTACGTGCTATTGTTTGCAGTGATAGTTTACCAGAAAGTGGTATTAATAAAATATTTAGTTGTTTCTTTGCTGCTGTTAAGTTGTCACCGGGCGTCACCAGCACCATTCTAATTGCTTGCTGTGACAATGTTGGTTGGAAGTACACCTGATATTGCACTTTGCTGAACACTGTAATCAAAGAGTCCACAGTTACTGATTCCCACAAAAGCTTTGGTAACTTGGGAGAAGTACCAGACGGCAACTGGAATCCAATAATTCATTTATCTACAAGACAAAGAGCTTCATGAAAGAACAGGTGAAGTAACAATTGTGAGCAAATCTCATGAGGATTGTACCTTGAGATCCAAAACCATACTTTAAGGCATTTGTTAGACACTTGGTGCATTGAGCAACGCACTTACCTACGGAAGGCTGTGCCTGCACTGGAGAGGGTCCAGAGGAGGATCACGAGAATGATTTCAGGATAATGTATGAGAAGAGTTTGGTGGCCTGTACTTGCTGGAGTTGAGAAAAATGAAGGGAGATCTGATTGAAACCTACTGAATGTTGAAGGGCCTGGATAAAATGGCAGTGGAGAGGATGTTTCTGGAGTCTAGGACTAGAGGGCATAGTCTCAGAATAGAGGGACAGTCATTTTAATTAGCTTTATTTACCACATGTACATCGAAACATGTAGTGAAATGCATCGTTTGTGTCAGTGACCAACACAGTTCAATGATGTGCTGGAGGTACCCCATAAGTGGCATCATTCTGACATTTACATAGCATGCCCACCACTTACTAACCTGCATGCCTTTTGAAACGTGGGAGGAAACCGGAATCCCTGTACGAAACCCACATGGTCACAGACAGAACGTACAAACCCATTAGACATCGGGAGGAATTGAACCCCAATTGCTGGCATTGTAAAGCATTGCACTAACCACTATGCAACTATGTCAGCCTTTGTGTCGTAATTAACTAAGTCTACAGTGCCCTCTTAACTGTGGATGCAGTCTTCGATCTTCAAACCTTGTTTTGGGAAAACTTATTTATACTGTATTCATTGCTTATGTATTCCTTCATGTGTAATGGGAATTTGTATGTTTGTAATCCCTTTATTAATATATTAACTGTATTTTGTTCATAATATTTTTAATACTAATAAAAAGATTGAAAAAGATCTTCAAACCTCTGAAGCTTATAACAGTGACTTAGATCAAGGAAGCTCCGACGAGACCAACTTGATGCCATTGACCTGATGAGATCTAAAAATGTAACCAAACTGAGGAAGTGTGTCAAACAATACCATCAATGTGCTACCAAGCTCATACCATCCGAGGGATACGTAGGCACATCCTGTGCCCGCAAAAAATGAATCTCAGGGTTGTATGTGGTGACATATATACAGTTTGATAATAAATTGAACGTTGAAATTCTAGTTTGCAAATCATATTGCCGTCTAATAGAGGAAGACATGATCCCTATTCAGTTGTCCTGGTACTGTGCAGTCTCTGAGAAGAAAGAACTGCTAACATTTTCACTAAGTGCCAATATTCCTATGACTCTTTACACATAACAGAGCTCTACCACATAATACAGTCAGAACATATTCAGTGAACTGGAAGACATCTCTGATAAGTTAAGGGTTAACTCTAACCAGTCAAACTGACTTGTATTTCATGCATTTCATTTTCACTAAGTGTGGCCATGCAGAAGAAATGATCTTTAGGAAGGGATAAATCAAAGTTCAAATGAATTTATCATCAAAGTACGTAAATGTCACCATATACTACCCTGAGATTCATCTACTTGTAGGCCTTCACAGTAGAACAAAGAAATGCAATAGAATCAATCAGAATCTGTACCAAAATGAAGACTGACAAAAAACCAACGTGCAAAAGGGGAGAAATTAATAGTAATAATAATAAATAAATAATCCTGAGAATGAGTTGTAGGATCCTTGAAAGCGAGTCCATATGTTGTAGAATCCGTTCAGAGTTGAGTGAGGTAAGTGGAGTTATCCATGTTGGTTCAGATGCCTGATTGCTCCTGAATGGTATTCCAGTGATAATCCCCAGACGATCCTTTTCATGTCCGGGCAATGCTCTACTTCTTCTTCTGAGGTTTTATGGCGGTTGGCAAACAGCTGTAAGATGCGTTATACCACTACCTTCTGAACTAGAGTGTGGGTGAGGGTATCTAAATCCTATGTTTTTGTATTTGTATCAAATGCTATATTTTATATATATATAATTTTTTTAAACCCTGTTCTTAAAGGAACTGCACTCCAGGCAATGTTGGAACAGCAATGTGGACCCAGGGGAAGGAGGTCCTAATCTGAGCCCTGTGAAAATGAAAGGAGATCCTCTTGAATTCAAGTGTTGTTTTACAAATTCCGGATATCCTGCCCTGCCTCGCCCTTTGACCAGTGATACAGCTGTGATTCTTGCTCCGATATACAAAGTGCACCGTGTTAATGGATGGATCCATTTTAGATTCCTGTGTCTGACAGGCTAGTTGAACTATCTAATGCATCCTTATAATTGTCAGCTTTCACAAGCAGTTTCAGCTGTACACAGCCAAAGGGCACAGTTTTATTTGTATTAATTATTTGCATCTACTTATTGGTGGCTCGTACATTTGCTGCTTTAAATGCAACTCTGCCAAAAGGCAACTGAGATCATTCTTTTAGCCTAATTTATTCTACAAATTAAATGTCTGCTTGAACTTTAATTAG
Source organism: Hemitrygon akajei (assembly GCF_048418815.1). Lineage (NCBI taxonomy): Eukaryota > Metazoa > Chordata > Chondrichthyes > Myliobatiformes > Dasyatidae > Hemitrygon > Hemitrygon akajei. Next base: position 71,466,502 of record NC_133142.1, on the reverse strand, counting down.
AGGAGATTAATCATAACACCCTTGAATGATGTGGAGCAGCTTGTCAGTGAAGTAGATTACCTGGAATGAGATGAGGCAGCAGAAAATAATTTGGGATCAGAAGAAGCAAGGGAAATTTAGTGTCCCATCCACAATCCGTCACTGTAATGAGTTTAGACAATGATTAGTGATGGACTGAGTCAAAATTGCACACTGACAAGATACATCTACACAGCCACTCAGTGTTGTTGTAAGTGACTACACAGGATGAATATTGGGCTTAATCTTATCTTCAGTATAAGATTAAGTATAACGCATTTAATCTTCAGTATAACGCATTTCGTAATTTTGCCTTTCCTTGCTCAAGATTCAGGTAGATTTCACAACAGTAACCTCAAAATTGCATCCCAGCAGCAGGGATTCGAATTGGAATCAGAATCAGGTTTATTATCACTGACATAGTTGAAACCTGCAGAGCTCCTCCAGCATTTTGTGTGTGAAACTAGTTGTGAAATTTGTTTGGCCGCAGCCGTACAAATGCAATACATGAAGTCATTTGATCCCAAACAATTGATTTATTGATCATTACAGGATGTCTCTCTGGTGCTTCCTACTCTCTCCCCTCTCCCTGCATGCTTCCCACTCTCAGTCCACAATGGAGACCCATATCAGAATCAGGTTTATCGTCACTCACGTGTGTCATGAAATTTGTTTTGCTTTGTGGCAGCAGTACAGTGCAATACATAAAATTATTATGGCACTGTGCAAAAGTCTTAGGCACACGAGCTATATATATGTACCCAAGACTTTTGTACAGTACTGTCTAAAAAATTTAAAAGTGAAAATAAGAAAGTAAGTAATGCAAAAAGAGAGCAAAACTGCTGAGGTATTAATGCTTAAAATAATAAAAAGTAAAATATTAGTTCTGATAACTCATTGTGGGTGTGCCTCAGGCTGCTGGTAACAGAAGTGATTGCTCCCGTTCTCTCCGGCGGGGAGGTTGTATCGGTGTCGAAACAGACTGATCCTGCCCTTGCCAGCAAGTTGATTGTTTCCATGCACTAGCCCTCCTTTAGGCTTCTGTTAGGAGTTGCTGTTCCAAATTTGTTGTCACTTGTTTTCTCTGACTTCCATCTCATTGACAGCTATTAAAACCAGAGGCAGCAATCCTGATTGAACCATTAGAGCAACTCCCACACTCATACAGACTATATGCTCACCCCAAGGCAACACACAATGAGACACAGTGTGCTTTCTATGAATTTGATGTATTTACGTGCAACTTACCTCTATGTAACTTTGTATTATTAAAATGTATATGCACTTCTGAAACATCAATTTGAAAACTGTCAAAACTCTGTATCTATCCAGTTTCCAAGAACATTTGTTGTTTCACTTCAGGGTTAACATTGCTCTAATTAGTGACATTCATCGCATGGCTTCCAGGAGCAACAAGGTCTGAACCATTCCTACGTTGATGTCAAAATTTAAGACTGAGTTAGAAGGATATTGAAAGATTAACACTGCTGTGTTACTAGAACCGATTAAAATCACCCATGTTCCCTGGCTTCATAGCATAAATTAACTGTGGTGAGTTCTTAGGGAACTTATAACTTACCTCCTTTAGCAGCCAGGGCTTGCAGTCTTTAACTACCTTTAATTATCTCTCTGCCCTGCTTGCACATCCTCCCCAATTTTTCAAAAGCCTTTCAAAATTTGCATCTTGTCTTGACTGCATGTGTCAAATATCATTTAATGGAACTTTCAGTACATTGCACTGTGTTTGTATGCCAAAGCGTATGAAATTTAAAAAAATATAATCTTAATATTTAACCATAGTCACACTTTGCAAATTGTCTTGCGTTCAAGACTAATTTATCCACTTTTATGCAGATTATTGCACCTCACCCATTTGGGGCGCGTTGTCCTTGGATTTGAAATGTGTAACGTGAGCAAAACCTTGTTAAATTAAAACAAAACTTCAGGTGATGGATACCTTTAGTAAGTAAGAGGATTCATGAATGCGGAGACATTATTTCTCTAGGAACACACCTGCTTTGCAACAACATCTAGCCACATCACCCAAAGTGTCTCTGAAGTTTAACTCTCTCAATTGTTTCAAAGATGGAGTTATGTTTTATAAACAGTTTACAATATTCTATAGTGCTTGAGGTTTTGAGGTTGCAGACTAGAACATTTAATCCTATCAGGTTGTTGTATGAGAGTGTCCTTTGGAACTTTCATGGTTCTTTGCACAATAATAGTTCAGGCTTCTGCCCTCTTTATAGTTTCAGCATGTTGACCATAAGGTATAGGAGCAGAATTAGGCCATTTGGCCAGCAAGTTGCTCCATCATTCCATCATGGCTGATTTCTCATGTCTTTCAACCCCACTCTCCTACCTTCTCCCCATAGCCTTTGATGTCCTGAGTAATCAAGAACTTATCAACCTCCACTTTAAATGTACCCAATGGCTTTGCCTGCACAGCTGTCTGTGGCAATGAATTCCACAGGTTCACCACCCTCTGGCTAATGAAATCCATGTCAGCTCCCAAGAGAACAATCCCATCAGCCCATTAATCCCCCCAGATCCCTGCAATTCCATTTTGGTCCTTGTTTGCCACTTACCCATAGCTTATAGTACTAATGAACCTGCCAATGGGTTTCAGGGATGGGAAAGAATATCTGTGTCTAGGAGCGAGGGTGGGGGGGGGGGGGGGAGGCGGTCAAACGGAGAATGTGCAAACTCTGCAGATCAGGATCAAACCTGGATTCATGGAGCTGATTGCCGTGCAAGCATGCCACACGAGCAGATCAATGGCACTTGGGGTTGATTATCCCTCCACGGTGTTGACGTTGGCTTTCATAGGACAGTTCTGATCAGTACTGAGCTTTGGGGGTGGGAAACCAACTTCACAGAGGGGTTTCTCACTTGCACCAGAATGCACGACAAAGCCGTCAATACAGGGCTTGTAGTCTTCAGTGGCTTGAGCTCAGTTTTGGATGTTTTAGTCACATCTTAGTCTTACCCTATCTCACCCCTACTGGGACAGCTGACAGCAGCTCACTAGAGTCCTCTGTCGTCCACCAGACTTTCAAGGTGTATCCCATCGAAGATCCTTCCTCTCCAAGGGTTGAGATCTTTGCAGCTTCTGCTGGCATTTCTGTAATGCTGGTGTAATCCTCAGGTTCGGCTAGCAGCTTAATCTAGGGGAAGATAGCCTCCAGTGCGGCCAAACTTGAGAAATCTTGTTTGTGTGGATGCTGCGTGATGTGTTCCCATTACAAATCAGTACCCCGAAGTAACAAACAGTACACAACATGCAATTAAATGATTGAGCTTTATAATTGTTAATTTGACTATAGGTTAGTAAAGAAACAAAAAAAAGAAAAAGGGCCCATTCACAGGAAACAGTCTAGCGTGCCAGTTGGAGCTCATGTTTCTGTCCATTCGTTCCCCATCGACCTCCTCCGATCGTCGCAGACCCTCAGACCCTCACTCCAAGTCCACTCCGTCCGGCAGTCTACCAACTATCTCCACTCATGCCTTCTCTCCTCATCTCTCACCCACAAAAGACCACAAAATCCCTTCTCTCAGACCCACAAGAAAGAACAACATTGGATGGCGCACATTCCAACGTCCCCATTATCTCTAGTCATAACCCTAGCTATGGCCTAATCTCTAGCTGCTACCTAGAAACCGTTACATTAGCACCTTAAAGCGTAATACATAAAAACATAAGAGCATAAGAAATAGGAGCAGGAGTAGGCCCATCGAGCCTGCCCCACCATTCAATAAGATCATGGCTGATCTGTCCGTAAACTCAGCTCCAACCACCTGCCTTTTCCCCATAACCCTTAATTCTCCTACTATGTAAAAACCTATCTAACTTTAGTGAAGAAGCCTCAACTACTTCCCTGGGAAGAGAATTCCACAGATTCACCACTCTTTGGGAAAAACAGATTCTCCTCATCTCCGTCCTAAATCTTCTCCCCTGAATCTTGAGGCAATGTCTCCTAGTTCTAGTCTCACCTACCAATGGAAGCAACTTTCCTACTTCTATCTTATCTATCCCTTTCAAAATTGTGTATGTTTCTATAATATCCCCTCTCGTTCTTCTGAACTCCAGTGAGTACAGTCCCAGGCGACTCAATCTCTCCTCATAGGTTAACCCCTTCATCTCTGGAATCAACCTAGTAAACTTCCTATGCACTGCCTCCAAAGCCTTCCTGAAGTATGGAGACCAGAACTGCAGGTGTGGCCTCACCAGTATCCTGTATAGTTGCAGCAGGACCTCCCTGCTCTTGAATTCAATCCCTCTAGCAATGAAGGCCAACATTCCATTTGCCTTCTTAATAACCTGTTGTACCTGCAAGCCGACTTTTTGCGATTCACGCACAAGCACTCAGAAGTCCTTCTGCACAACAGCATGCTGCAATCTTTCACCATTTAAATAATAATCTGCTCTTCTATTATTCCTTCCAAAGTGGATGATCTCGCATTTACCAACGTTGTAGTCCATCTGCCAGACCTTGGCCACTCATTTAACTTATCTGTATCTATCTGCAGACTCTCCACATCCTCGGTACAATTTGCTTTTCCATTCAGTTTAGTGCCATCAGCAAATTTTGCTAGGCTACACTCAGTCCCCTCTTCCAAATCATCAATGTAAACAGCTGTGGGCCCAGCGCCAACCCCTGTGGTACCCCACTCACCACCGACTGCCAACCGGAGAAACACCCATTTATACCAACTCTCTGCCTTCTATTGGTTAACCAATCCACTATCCATGCCAACACACTTCCTCCGACTCCATGCATCTGAATCTTATTACACTGGGTTTTAACCAGATCGGTCTGCTTGCCACATGGCCAACCCTCCTCCTTTTGCAGCCAGGCTTTGAATCATCCACGCTGGAGATAATGTCATCCTGTATACCTCTGGAAAGAACCAGGAAAGTCAGGGAGAGTCACGGGCAAAGTTATGGAGCAGGCAAGAAACCATCTCTTCTTTTGCTTGCAGAGGCTATTGTCAGTTTCCCCTCCAGCTATGACTTTATATATAAATAAAAGTTGCAGAACACGTTTATTTACATCCGAAGTTTATTTACATCCTTGAATGCAAAAGTTAGATTTAATTGATGTTAGTTTAACATTATGTTAACAATACAGTAACAAGCCCATCTGCCCACACTGCCCAGTTACAACCATGTGGCCAATTAATTTACTAACCCATACATTTTTGGAATGTGGTTGAAAACTAGAGTACCCAGAGGAAACCCACGCAGTGACAGGGAGGACATACAAACTCCCTACGGACAGCAGAGGGATTTAATAGTGCTCTGGTAACCTCTATACTATCGTGTTCGCAATGCACTGTACCGCTGTTACAAAAAGCTAACTTTCACGGCATTTATACCCTGTGCATCTGTGCCTCTGACAATTGACCTGAACTTGAATAGCACATGATCAGCTCAAAGCATCAATAATATTAAGAGTCTGGAGGCATATTTAGACCAGGCTAGATGAGGATGGCAACTTCTTCCTTCAGAAAATGGTTCAGGTGAGTTTTTAAATGACACTGTGGTTATTTTACTGACGCTGGCACTCTTTCCCAGATTGGTTTAATTTGTCATGTTGAAGTTCTCCGGCTACCTTGGTGAAAACAGTGTCTCTAGTCCAGACCAAAGAATGGTTTCTGAATGCTGATCACACAACTTCAGCATTGTGCCAGCACAGCTTTGCAGACTGTGCCTAAAACGCAGCCCCCCAGTAAGATCTGTTACAGATCCACGACAGGAGGGTGAAAGCCGCACTGGGAGCCTGGCTGCGTATCAGTGTGTACCAGCCAGACTCCTGGTGCAGCCCGGATGCCGAGAGAGTATAAGGGAATAATTACGCACTTCAGAGAAGCCACAGAAAGAATGTTCTACTTCAATGAGCAGCAGTAGCCTTGGGGAAGGTTATCCTCCCACCCCCAGAGGAACAGGATAACACAACGCCTGGCAGCAAGCCATCTACACGGGTACAAAAGCTGATGATCAGAAGCTTGGCCATTAATGGAGCTTTAAATTGAGCCTTAAAGGGGAAATCAAGGTGGAGGAACAACTGAAAGAGAAATTTGGAGACTTGAAAACAGGAATAAAATTTATTATTGCCACATGCATCAAAATACAATGAAAAGCTTGTCTTGCACACTGTTAATACAGATCAAATTATTACACAGAACATTGAGCTAGAATAAAATTTAACAGTAACAATGCAGAATAAAGGGCAAAGCTACCAAAAGAGTGCAGTGCAGGTAAACGATAAAGTACAGGACTATAATGAGGTAGACCGTGAGACCAGGATTACTTCTCATCAGAAAATAGGTCCATTCAGGACAGTGGGATAGAAGCTGCTCTTGAGGCTGCTGGTTTGTGTTTTTTGGTTTTGTATCTTTTGCTTGACTGGAGAGGGGAGAAGGGACAATATCCAGGGTGGGCTGGGTGCTTTACTGAGGCACTGAGAAGTATAAACAGAATCCAGAGAGGGGAGGCCAGTTCCTGTGGTGGGCCGAGCTGCAGTTGCACACAGAGCAGTTACCACACCAACCTGTTATGCAACTGGACAGAATGCTGAACCTATAAAAAGTGGTAAAGTTGACGGATAATACCCTCCTCAGGAAGAAGAGGCATTGGTGAGCTTTCTTATCCATGATATCAATGTGGTTAGACCAATTGGTGATGTTGCCTCCTAGAATTGGAAAAAAATGCAATGCAGGACAGTGTACAGAGGGTTAATAGGTGACTAAGGGTTAGTGCAAATTAGGACAAAGACTGGAGTGTTTTAGTTGACCACTGTGCATGCAGCAATGGAGGCAAACCTTATCACAACCATACTGGAGGCATCAAGTCGAGAGGGGAGCAAGGGAAATGAAGTTTCCAATGCACCAGACACAATGTTTCTGTGTTTAGACAGTGTCCAATATTCAGAGACAGTTTGAAAGGACTCATCAGCACTTTAAACTTCAGTGTTAAACTTTAAAATAATCCATCTATATGCACAAATATATTATTTCCATGTGTAACACGCTGTAAGGTTTCACTGCTAAGGCTAATGTAATGGTTTCTCTGTAGCAGCAATGTTTGGATTATGACTAGAGATAACGGGACTTTGGAATTCAGTGGCTAGCCAGTAAGAGATTGTTGCTGTGTCTTGTGATTCTGGAAGCAGTTGTTTTACGCGGGCTTGAGGGAGAGGGACAGGGAAGACGCGAATGGAGCAATCTGGTAGACTGTTGGACGGGGTGGGCTCAGAGTGAGGGTCCTAAGGTCGGTGACGCTCGGAGGGGATCGATAGTAGAAGAAGAACTACTGAACTGCATGAGCTCCAACTTTGTGTGCACAGACTGTTTAATAAGATTTGGGCCCTTTTTCTTTTATATTTTGTTTCTCTACTAACCCTATAGTCAAAGTAAGAGTTATAAAGCTTAATCGTTTAATCACATTGTGTACTGTTTGTTATTTTGGGGTACTGATTTGTAACAGGGGACACATCACGCAGCATCCACACAAACGAGATTTCTTACGTTTGGCCGGGCAGGGAGTTATCGCCCCCTATATTAAGCCGCTAGGCGAAGCGAGTGTTAGACATGTACATGTTGATATTCTTTGGCAGTATCCCAAGTTCAAGGGTCTGAGGGGAGAGAAGCAATTTCTATAATTGTGCAACTTTTGTACCCGTATTTTTATTTCATAAAAAAGTTGTTTTAAAAAATAAACATCAGATTCTAATTTTATTAATCACCACTTGATATATTTTCAGATGTGCTCACAAATTTAAAAAAAATACTTGAATCAATTAAATTACAAAAGATGGCAAAAGCATATTATTAATGGATTGAATAAGATTTCAGGACTTGAGATAAATATTTTCCTCTTGATAGACTCAAATCCATGGAGTTAGAGTCGCAGATCCCGGAAACAGGCCCTTAGCCCACAAGTCCACACTGTCTGTTAAACATCCTTTTTAACTCATCTAATTGTATTCTCCATTTTTGAATTTATTGTCATTATATACAGTATACATTTTCAGTTTTATATATATAGACACACATACAGAGTACTGTGCTGAAGTCTAGGCACCCTAGCTATATAGACATGCCTAAGACTTGCACAATACTGTATTTGTCAATGTGGAGCAGAGAGCCAGTTTGTAAATCTGGCAGAAGCAAAGGATGTTGGGAGTGGCAAGGGTGAAGTGCCACAGGAGAGATGTGGGACAGGTGACCGAGAGTGGTAGGTGGTGCGGGTGCAGGCACACCCAGCCCTGAGACACCATGCAAGGTCAATTGTTTTATTGATTACAGAATGTCTCTGGTACTTCCCACCCACTCCCCTTTTCTCAACCACGATTCCCCTCTCCCTGGCCCCTTCCCAGTCTCAGTCACAATATCAGAATTAGGTTTCAATACACACACACACACACACCCCTAGTTCGGTGCAGTTCTCAAATTCTTGAGGCTACGGAGATAATCATTATACTTACGAATATTTAATCTGGGTAAACCGCTCAAGTTTTTTAAGAATGTTTCTGAGGTCCCAAGAGAATTATTAAAGAAATGTGAGATAATACACATCTCAAGTATGCTGTTGAACATCGAGTACTGACTTAGATATAGCCTTGTGCACTTCGGTTACAGTTACATTTCAAGTTTCAAGCAAAATTTGAAATACAATACTTTGAAGTGTGCAGTTCAAGATTTTGCCGGATCATATTATCTGAATGGATTTTGAGCTGCATTCAGTTTTTTTAACCTTCCCCTTCCAGACTGAAAGCTTACTCTCCCACTGCCTGTCTCAGGCTTATTTATTTACAGCTACAGCACAAACACATCCCAGCAACCCATCACTCTAACCCCAGCCTAATCACAGGCAATTAACAATGACCAATTGACTTTCTAACCAGTGCACCTCTGGACTGTGGGAGGAAGCTGGAGCACCTGGGGGGGGAAAAACAGCTATCGACTGAGATACAGAACAGACCCTTCCAACCCTCCGGCCGTGCTGCCAGCAGCCCACTGATTTTACCCCAGCCCAACCATAGGACAATCTATAATGATCAGTTAACTCACCAACAGACAAGTCTTTGGACCATGGAAGGAAAACAGAGCACCTTTGTGGTCACGGGGAGAACATACAAACTCCTTACTGGCAGCAGTGAGAATTGAACCTGGATCGCTGGTACTGTAAAGCTAACTGTTACACCACCTTACTGCCCAGCTCTCAATGTCATGCAAGAAAAGATGAGTAATTGACTGGCAAATGGTTAAGTTTGCAAACCAATGATAATTGGTGCCCAAATGCCAGCCAATTGGCACATGCTATTTGTGCTTCCCTCCCAGCACAGAAACAGTGGAAGGACCCTGCTACCTTCAACATGAACCCTTCATCTCCTAATCCACAGTAGGGTTAATGGCACAGGTGATTTTCTGATAATGCTGGTGCTACACTAACTGTAATAGGGGTGGCAGGACACTATTACAACTTGGGGTGGAGTTCAAACCGTACATCCTCTGTAAGGAGTCTCTATACGTCCTCCCAGTGGAATGTGTGGGTTTTCTCCGGGTGCTCTGGTTTCCTCCCACAGTCCAAAGAAGTTGTGGTTAGTAGGTTAACTGGTTGTTGTAAGTTGTTCCATGATTAGCTTAGGGTTAAAACCGTGTTGTGAGGGTTGCTGGGCAGCACAGCTCAAAGGGCTGCAAGGACCTATTCCATGATGTATCACTAAATAAAATAAAACAAACACAACTGCACACTGTTGGCCAGCAAGCGCAGTACTGTGGGCTAGAGGCACTGCTTCCTCTAGCCCACAGTATTACAAAGCTGGAATTCACTGATCTGGTGGCAGAAATGGAATTAGTCTTCAAGAGAGAAAGGGATCTGAACAATTTGCAGAGTTATGGGAAAGAGCAGAAGAATGGCACGGTTAAGAGCTACAGAGAAAGAGCTCAATGCGGCTACATTAATAACTCTTCCAGCAGGGATTAGAATTGTCCTGATGGGCCAATTGGCCTCAATTTGTGATGCATCGTTTTAGCATTCTATTCAAAGAGAGGCAGGGAAGAGTTATCCTCACCAGTAATCAGGTGATTATCACCCACCAACACCAATTAGACTATCAATGGCGTTCCAATCCAGTTCTTTCTCCACAGTGCTGCCAAATTATAAATTATCCAATTCCCTTTTGAAAGTCACTGTTGAATATGCTCCCATCCTTTTCAGGCAGTGCACTATGAATCATTTTATTTAATATAGAAGATTGAGCATCTATAAAAAGTCAGTCAGGCAGCAGCTATACTTGGCTAAGACTATAAAGTGAAAACTCAGTGAATATTGAACAGATCCATTAGTTAATATCCATTTTGTAACTGGTTTGTGAGAAAAATAAAGCAAATAGCAGAGACAAGAAGTGCCTGGAGAAGTGTCCTTTACTCAAACTCCATGGCAACAATGAATACTGAACGACAAAAACTGAAATCACGTGTAATGTCGACAATGATTCTCTGTGGAAAACTTGAGCAGCATTCATGGAAGAGAGAGATAAATGCACAGCTTTTCAATAATTTATTAAATCTCTTATTAAAATGTTAATCTTCCCCGATTTCATATTGCTGTGAAAATCCCAAATTGCTACTGTACCTCAGTAACACTGAAGTTTTGCATTTGATTTAAAATTCCACCCAATAAATCCTGGCATTATACTCACCATTAATTGTGGGAGCTAACGGTGCTTAGAAAAAGAACTCCAATTTCCACTATAAAGACACTAAAACAAACTGGTGATACCAAGAATGAGGACACGATATTTCCATACTAAATACTCCATCCAGTAAAATTTCAATCTCACCACAGGAGTAAATAGTGGTAAGGCTGAGAGACCAAACTAAAGAGCTGAACACCTCTCCTCCTCTCAAATATCTCAAGATTAGACAGCCAAGAGTGGTATTCACACAGAAGCAAGACAGATTGTCTACTTGTGCTTTGAGTCGAACTAGACTAGAAAGAAATAATCAAACAAAAGTTAAATGTCACCACTATGCTAAAACCATGAAAGTTAGACTACTGCCATTTGAGAGAGTTTGATGGACACTGAAGGATTAACTTTGTCTGTGCATGAAAACTCCATCCAGGACACATCGCATGAATAAGGTGATAATCAAGTGCAGGATTTTACGATTTAATGTGTTGCACAGAGGCCCTCACAACAATCAGTGGCAGACTTGTCAGATGGCCAACAGCATCAGATCAGTTCCCTTTGCTTTTTTCCAAATAGTAGAGCAGTAGTTAGATGATTCAAGGAAGCCAGAGTGATTCAGTAATTGTTATTTTGGACAGCACAGAAACAAGCCTTTCAGCCCATCTAATTATGCAAACTCTGCTGTTCTGCACTCCACCCATAGCTTTTTGTTTAAATCCTTTAACATTATGAGGGGGCCTGCCTCCATGACAGGCACAGGCAGTGCATTCCTGATTCCAAACACCCTCTTTGTGAGTGAGTTCTTCCTCAAATCCACCCTAAATACTCTACCCACCGGCTTAAAGCTAAGCCTCTGATTATGTACAGCTTCGATTTGGAACAAGGCTTCTTTCTACATCTCAGGTCTCCCTTCAGCCTCTTTAGATCCAAGGAAAACAAACCCAACTAACCCAGCCTCTCCTCATACCCGACAAAACATCCCAGTGAATTTCCTCTGCACTATCACCCGAACAATCACATCATTCCTATACTCCGCTGACTAAAGTTACACACAGTGCTCCTGCTATACCTAACCAATGTTTTTCATATGTGTACAATGTCCTTCAGAATAGACAGATGTCCATTAGAACAGAGATGAGGAGGAGTTTCTTTAGCCAGAGGGTAGTGAATCCATGGAATTCATTGCCACAGACTGCTATGGATATTGGGCATGTTTAAAGCAGAGGTTGAGACTCTTAATTAATCGGGGCATCAAAGGTTACAGGGAGAAGGCCTGAGTACGGGATTGAGAGGGTTAATAAATCGTACATTATGGAATGGTGGAGCAGTCTCGATAAGCCAAATGCCCTGATTCTATGTCTTATGGCCTTGTGTTCCATGTCCCAGCTAATGAAGGTAAGAATTCCATACACTTTCCTAACCAGATTATCTGCCTATGGTGCCTCCTTCAGGGATTCTTGGACCTGTCCCTTAATTCTCCCAAGAGCTCCATCATTCAGGATGTGTGTTCTGTGTTCGAGTCCGCTCAAAGTGCATCAACATCCAGTGACCAGGATTAAATTCTATTTGACAACACACACAAAATGCTGGTGGAACACAGCAGGCCAGGCAGCATCTATAGGGAGAAGCGCTGTCGACGTTTCGGGCCGAGACCCTTCATTTTCACAGTTTGTTATCTCCTATGCTCTTGCTCTTTCATTGATCCTGATTAAATTTACTGTTCTATAGATTTGCTGAGCAGGCCTGCAGGAAAAATAATCTCAGGGTTGTATGTGGTGACATGTATGTACTTTGACAGCAAATTATTTTCATTGAAATTTGAAATAAAACTGGAGGAAGAGCAAGTCTCAGTAATAGTAACCATGAAACTTCCAGATCCTCACAGAAGCCTACTGGGTTCACTGCCGTCACTCAGGGAAATCACATGAAAAATTGACCCTGTCCTGGCCTGCTTCTGATACAAGTCCACCAATGCAGTTAGCTCTTACTCATCACCTCAATTCAGAGAACTTTGAAGAACAACAAAGAATTAGAGAGGGAAAGCTGAAACTGACACTTACAAACAAATTGACAAAAAGATGCATCTCCAACACCTTCTCCTTCCTCTAGACTTCAAAATGATGATTAGAAAATAGTGATATTATAGAATGATAGGTGATTTCTGTGCCATTCTGGGGCTTTGGGAGGGGCAAGATGTAGGTGGGAGTTCAAGGGGGGGGGGAATATAATAACATTGCTGTTTACTCACAGATCCAGCACCACGCATGCACAACCTCCAAATGGTGATAATGAAGGAATCAGAAAAAACATTCACATTACAAGGCCGATTCTGTGCAACACAGACTACCTTTCCCAGTTGGTCAGTCCCAATTCTTCTGCCCCATTGATTCATAATCCCTGGTCCTAAAGCTCATGGAGACTTAAGAAATTGAAAGCAGAGTAGGCCATTATTTGAATGGCCACCTTTGAGGCTGGGGGAAACCTGTAGCACCTACAACCAATCTCACCCCAATTTCACTCTCCCAACAAGCATGCTTGGCCTGTCTGCACAGACCACTTATCCAGCTGTAAAGCTCATGCATCTGTGCAAGTGAATGCACATGGAAAAAAAAATCACATCCACAATGATTAAACTTGATCTCCAAATCCTAAACCAACACTTTCAGTGATTACACAGCAAGGATTGCAGTCACAGAGATTACTACTCTTCCTTGCACACGTCATCAGCAGCTATTTGTGGTGTTAATTATAGGAGTCTACCCCCCCAACCCCCACCCACCTTTGTGGGGAACAAGACGGGCTGAAAATAAACACACAGCTGTTCCCACGCTGCTACAGTGTCCATCAACTGCCAGCAACATAAAGCCAAGCTCACATTCTACAGCAAGCACGAGGAATTCCAGTTACCAACTGGAATGTAATTTTCTGAAGTATGCATTTACACAAATTGGTACAATGGTATGAATATTTATATGTAGCAAGTGTTTCCAAGAACGTACAGACTCGGTGACAACAAAGAGATTCAAATGTTGCTGTTTTCCTATCTTAACCAGCTTTTACTCAGGAGAAATAATCGGCAGCAGTGAAGGTGTTGCGGGCCAAGTTGGTGACTAACAATGTGACTTTAGCACAAAGGGTCTCAGCCCGAAACATTGGACTGTTTATTCTTTTCCATAGATGCTGCCTGGCCTGCTGAGTTCCTCCAGCAGTTTGTGTGTTACAACAATGTGACTTTCTATGTTTGTAATGTGGAAGGTTGAAATAAATGTCTCCATTCACACCACACAGAGGCACAATGAACTGTCATGGTGGAATTCACAGAGTTACTTGATGGGATTGGCTGGAGCCAGATTTAAACAGCATACCTTTTGATTAAGCAGAGGTTAGACTTGTTCCTCAATATTACAGCAATGCGCACAAAACGCTGGAGGAACTCAGCAGGCCAAGCAGCATCTAGGAAAAGAGTACAGTCGACGTTTTGGGCCGAAAACCTTTGGCAGGACTCACCCGAAACATCGACTCTTTTCCACAAATGCGGCCTAGCTTGCTGAGATCCCCCAGCATTTTGTGTGTGACTTGTATGCGATTTCCTCAATATGACAGAGTGGGTCACTCTTGTTGGTGTACCGTCACAGTCAGAGACAGTGCACGAACCTGGCCTTTCAGCCCATCTAACCCATGCCATACTGTTGTTCTGCCTATTTCCATCAACCCACACCCGCACATACCCCTCCCATCCATGTACTTACCCAAATTTCTCCAAAATGTTCCAATCAAAGCTGCATTCATCATTTCCACAGGCAACTGGTTCTACATTCACCATCCCTCAATGAAGAGGTTCCCCTTAAATATTTCACCTTTCACCCTTAACCTACGATATCTAGTTCTGGTCTCACCCAATCTCAGTGGAAAAAAGCCCACTGCTTGTATTAATCCTATCAATATCCCTCAATTCTGTTTACCTCTATCAAATCTCCCTCCCCTCATTCACCTACACTCCAGGAAATTGAGTCCTAACCAATTCAACCTTTCCCTATAACTCAGCTTCTCAAGCTTTGGAAACATCCTTGTTATTTTTCTCTTTCAATCTTGTTGATATCTTTCCTGAAGGTAGATGACCAGAAATGCACTATATTCCAAATTAGGCCTCACCACGACTGAATCAGCTTCAACACCTCAATTCCTCTACTCGATACACAGAAACACAGAAAACCTACAGCACAATGAATACAGGCCCTTCGGCCCACAAAGCTGTGCAAAACATGTTCTTACCTTAGGACTACCTCGGCTTTACCCATTTTCCTAAGCTCCATGTAGCCATCCAGGAGTCTCTTAAAAGACCCCATCTTTTCCGCCTTCACCACCGTTGCCGGCAGCCCATTCCACACACTCACCACTCTCTGTGTATAAAAGCTTACCCCTGATATCTGCTCTGTACCTTCTTCCAAGCACCTTAAAACTATGCCCCCTCATGTTACCCATTTCAGCCCTGGGAAAAAGCCTCTGACTATCCACATGATCAATGCCTCTCATCATCTTATACACCTCCATCAGGTCACCTCTCATCCTCCGTCGCTCCAAGGAGAAAAGGCCAAGTTCACTCAACCTAGTGTCATAAGGCATGCTCCCCAATCCAGGCAACATCCTTGTAAATCTCCTCTGCACCCTTTCTATGGTTTCTACATCCTTCCTGTAGTGAGGTGACCAGAACTGAGCACAGTACTCCAAGTGGGGTCTGACCAGGGTCTTATATTCCTGCAACATTACCTCTCGCCATTTAAACGCAATCCCACGATTGAAGGCCAATGCACCATAAACCTTCTTAACCACAGAGTCAACCTGCATAGCAGAGTGTCCTATGGACTCGGACCCCAAGATTCCTCTGATCCTCCACACTGCCAAGAGTCTTACCATTAATACTATATTCTGCCATCATATTTCACCTACCAAACTGAACCACCTCACACTTATCTGGGTTGAACTCCATCTATCACTTCTCACCCCAGTTTTGCATCCTATCAATGTCCCATTGTAACCTCTGACAGCCCTCCACACTATTCACAACACCTCCAACCTTTGTGTCATCAGCAAATTTACTAACCCATCCCTCCACTTCCTCATCCAGGTCATTTATAAAAATCACAAAGAGTAAGGGTCCCAGAACAGATCCTTGAGGCACTCCACTGGTCACCGACCTCCATACAGAATATGACCCGTCTACAGACATTCTGCCTTCTGTGGGCAAGCCAGTTCTGGATCCACAAAGCAATTTCCCCTTGGATCCCATGCCTCCGTACTTTCTCAATAAGCCTGGTATCAAATGCCTTGCTGAAATCCATATACACTACATCCACTGCTCTACCTTCATCAATGTGTTTTGTCACATCCTCAAAAAATTCAATCAGGCTAATAAGGCACAACCTGCCCTTGATAAAGCCACGCTGACTATTCCTAATCATATTATTTCTCTCCAAATGTTCATAAATCCTGCCTCTCAGGATCTTCTCCATCAACTTACCAATCACTGAGGTAAGACTCACTGGTCTATAATTTCCTGGACTATCTCTACTCCCTGTCTTGAATAAAGGAATAATATCCACAACCCTCCAATCCTCCGGAACCTCTCCTGTCTCCATTGATGATGCAAAGATCAGCGCCAGAGGCTCAGCAATCTACACTCTCACCTCCCACAGTAGCCTGGGGTACATCTCATCCAGTCCCGGTGACTTATCCAACTTGATGCATTCCAAAAGCTCCAGCACATCCTCTTTCTTAATATCTACATGCTCAAGCTTTTCAATCCGCTGTAAGTCATCCCATAATCACCAAGATCCTTTTCTGTGGTGAATACTGAAGCAAAGTATTCATTAAGTACCTCTGCTATCTCCTCCGGTTCCATACACACTTTTCCAGTGTCACACTTGATTGGTCCTATTCTCTCACATCTTATCCTCTTGCTCTTCACATACTTGTAGCATGCCTTGGGGTTTTCCTTAATCCTGTTTGCCAAGGTCTTCTCGTGGCCCCTTCTGGCTCTCCTAATTTCATTCTTAAACTCCTTCCTGCTAGCCTTACAATCTTCTAGATCTCTATCATTACCTTTGAACCTTTCGTAAGTTCTTTTCTTCTTGACTAGGTTTACAACAGCCTTTGTACACAACGGTTCCTGTACCCTACCATCCTTTCCCTGTCTCATTGGAATATACCTACGCAGAACCCCACACAAATATCCCCTGAATATTTGCCACATTTCTTCCATACATTTTGAGAACATCTGTTTCCAACTTATGCTTCCAAGTTCCTGCCTGACATCCTCATATTTCTCCTTACTCCAGTTAAACATTTTCCTAGCTTGTCTATTCCTTTCCCTCTCCAATGCTATTGTAAAGGAGATAGAATTGTGATCACCATCTCCAAAATGCTCTCCCACTGAGAGATCTGACACCTGACCAGGTTCATTTCTCAACACCAGATTAAGTACAGCCTCTCCTCTTGTAGGCTATATATACATATTGTGTCAAAAAACCTTCCTGAACACACCTAACAAACTCCACCCCATCTAAAACCCTCGCTCTAGGGAGATGCCAAACGATATTTGGGAAATTAAAATCTCCCACCACAACAACCCTGTTATTATTACACCTTTCCAGACTCTGTCTCCCCATCTGCTCCTCGATGTCCCTGTTACTATTGGGTGGTCTATTAAAAAAAACACCCAGTCAAGTTATTGACCCCTTCCTGTTTCTAACTTCCACCCACAGAGACTCCGTAGACAATCCCTCCATAACTTCCTCCTTTTCTGCAGCTGTGACACTATCTCTGATCAGCAGTGCCATGCCCCCACCACTTTTGCCTCCCTCCCTGTCCTTTCTGAAACATCTAAAGCCTGGCACCCTTAGTAACCATTCCTGCCCCTGAGCCATCCAAGTCTCTGTAATGGTCACAACATCATAGCTCCAAGTGCTGATCCACATTCTAAGCTCATCCACTTTGGTCATAATACTCCTCGCATTAGAATAGACACATCTCAAACCATCAGTCTGAGCACATCCCTTCTCTATCACCTGCCTATCCTCCCTCTCGCACCGTCTCCACTGGCCTTGATTAATGAAGGCCAATGTGCCAGAACCTCTTTGTTGTGTGTACATTCAAATCGTAATTTTCCATTTGTTCACTTGCTTATCCACAAATGGTTCCTTCCCACTAAAAACTATTTAGATTTAATTTCTTTAATTCCTTTCTCAGGTGGACACACAACCTCACATTTTCATCCCGGTCTTGCACCTTATTGTCTGCCCGCACAACACTTTCTCTGTAACTGTGACACCATATTCTACAATCTGTTAATGCTTTACCATCTGACTACTCTACCATGAGGTCGTGGTGATGAAGCAAGCTGGATAGATGGGATGCAAAACAATGTCTATCATTATACCTGGGACAATAATAGACCAATTACCTGCCAGCTCATCCTTGGAGGCCTACGACCAATGTCTAGTTCTTCCCGAGGGTCCTCCCTTGAAGACAGATCCTTGCTGAGGCAAAGGCTCTCTCTTGCGACTTGCTTAACCAATGTGGATAAGCAGAAGCTGCTGGTGGTTCGCCACGATGGTATCACCACCCACTCAGAGCAAACATATGTATTCCTGAGGACCAGCCAGACCAGCCATCTCACTGGTATAAATACCTGATGACGAGTAAATTTTTACTCAAACACAGGTATCACAAGATTTTCTACCTCTGGATTTTCAAATGTAATGATCATAAATATGTGATTTAGAATCAAGGAGCAATGTTGTATTAGAGAGAGTTAAATTTTCCTCTATGCTTCCTCATATGCTTACTCTTCCTCTATGCTTACTTATATTTTATATGACTGATTCTGTATTTTTCTAGAAGTTTCTCTGCAGCCTATGTCATGCCACTGAAACTGGCTATTTCATCCATTACTTCTTATCCCAGGAATGTGCTTTATGTGTTCAGCTTGTACAAGACATACACGACTTTTGTTCTTTTCTCTCATCTTTTGTTTGTATGAGATCTAATGCAACAGCAGCATTCCTAACTTCCGAAGAACCTCTGGATACAATCTCCAGATCCAACAGTGGGTTGGGAAATAAATGCTGCCCGTGATCCCAGCTCCTGAGAACATTTCATTTTTAAATCTCACCATCACCAAGTTTGTTCCTTTAACTTGTGACAACAAGATCAGAATCAGATTAAGCATTACATTACCCAACTGATGCTCAAAGTTCAGAACCGAGACAGCAGGAAACTATCTAAAACACACAGCAAACAACGCTTAATGCTCCATTTATTTTTGCAATGGTCTCCAATACTAAAAATAAACCCTTAAGAATATGAAGGTATGATCTGGCTCCTTTAACCAACCCAACAGCTCTGAATGGTTTGCACATTGTAGACCACAAATGCTTTTTATTATTTTATTATAGTGAGTTCCAACATAAGACCAGGCTGCAAGAAAGTCTGGGAGCCTATGTAGCTTAGTCATTTAAGTTTCAAATACTCACTAAACCATCAGGATGGCTTTCATTTCTTCAGCCTGATAAAACAAAAAAAAGTCTAAATTTTGAGGAAATTTGGTACGTCACTAAAGCCCATTGTAAATATCTGTACATGCCTGGTGGAAATTGATCTGACTAGTTGCATCGCAGGTTGGTACGGACCCTCCAATGCACAGGATCACATACAGTAGATGCTGCCAACAAGGGATTGTAGACACAACCCTCCCCTCCAGGAGGTTGTAGGAGTTGGTGGCTCAAAACAGCCAGAGCCATCATCATGCTCTCTTCTCATTACTGCATTAGTGAGGAGATAGAAGCCTCAAGATCACACTCAGTAATTTAGAAGAAGCTTCTTCCCCTCTGCCAGATTTCTAAATGGTCTATGAACACTACCTTGTTACTCCCTTTTGGCAGAATTTATTTAATTTGCAATTTATACTAATTTCATATCTTTGCACCATACTGCTGGCAAGAACAAGAAATTTCACTCAGATATGATAATAAACTAGATTCTGATTTGGGGTGGGATTTAGTGGGCTCTACAAATTAGCTGGTTGCTGCCTCCTTGTCCACAAAATTCTGAGTGTCCCAAATCCCAAACACGTGACTACCACCACAGTCTGAGAAGTCAAGATGGTTTCCCACATTAAGCACAGCTTTTCCTCTGTGCATCCGGATTCCCATCACCAGGGAGTGAACAAGCGTTTGAAATGAGGTCCTCAAACTCCACCATGCCAGAGAGCAGATCTGACGCTTCAGTGTGTTTTAGAACACAGAACAGTACACAGGGACAGGCCCTTCAGCCCATAAAGTTGTGCTGAACCAGCTAAAAAGCAAACCAGAGACATGCAAACTCTAATCCCTCCTACCTACACCATATCCATATGCCTCACGTCCATGTGCCTATCCAAACATCTCTTAAAAGACTCTCCTGATGAAGGGTTTCGGCCCGAAACGTCATCACTACCTCCTCCCATAGATGCTGTCTGGCCTGCTGAGTTCTGCCAGCATTTTGTGTTTTTATTTATTTCCAGCATCTGCAGATTCACTCGTGTTGTCTTAAAAGACTCCAATGTATTTGCCTCTACCAGCATCTCAGACATCCATGACTGAGTAAAAACAAACTTACCCCTCACAGTCCCCTTGAATCTACCCCCTCTCACTTTCAATGCATGCCCTCTGATATCAGACATTTCATCCCTGACAAACAGATACTCCCTGTCTACTCTCTCTCTCTGCCTTTCATAATCCTGTAAACCTCTCTCAGATCTCCCCTCAGCCTCCGATGAGAAAACAGCCCAAGTTTATTCAGCCTATTGTGATAGCCCATGCCCTCTAAACCAGACAGCATCCTGGTGAAGCTCCTCCACACCCTCTCCAAAGCCTCAACAGCCTTCCTATAGTGGGGCAACCACAACTCCACACAATACTCCAGATGTGGCCTAACCAAAATTTTATGAAGTCGCAACATAGCCTTCTGACTTCTGAAAAATGCCTCAACCAATAAAAGCAAGCATTCCATAAGCCTTCTTACCCACCTTATCGACCTGTGTAGCTACCTTCAAGGAGCTATAAACTTGGATCTCGAGATCTCTTTGCTCAGCAATATTTTTAAAGATCCTTCCCTGAACTTTGTATTGTTCCTTTGAATTTGCCCTACTGAGGTGCAACACCTCACATTTATCTGGGTGAAACTCCATCTGCCATTTCTCTGCCCTGTAACTGATCTATATCACGCTGTATTCTTTGCTAGTCTTCTACCCTAACCACAGCTCCACCAATCTTGGAATCGACTGCAAATTTACTAACTCACCCATCTACACTGTCATCCAGGTCAGTTATATATTTTACAAACGGCAGAAGTAACAGCACAGGGAATTTGATATGACAACTGGCCATTCATTTCACAATAATCTATAATTGGCTGTCTCTGTTAGCCAAATCTGGAAAGTTAACAGCTACAACAGAAGTCAGATAACTTCTCTTACTTAGTGAGATTAAATTCAACTGCAAATATTCAGTAAAACAGAACAGTTTAATAATTTTGGCAAAGGTAACATTGATTTCTTTGTGTGTAACCATCAAGTTTGCATCCCTACTCCAGCTCTGATCCCAAACCGTTTGCAACTGCTGGGTCAGATTCTGTGACGATACTGAAGCTGCAGCTATGTTTTCCCCAAACGGATTCAGTTCATTCATTAAAATTCAGCAGTGGCAAGGATCCATCCCTCTGCTATTTTCAGTTGGACTTTTAGGAGCTTTTTCGTTTAATTAGTGTTAGCTAATGACATCCCGAGGGGAGGAAGGGTGAAGCAATAGATGTCTTTGTGTACTTTATCATGGATCATTGTAATCAGTGGGATGAGTTGTTGTGAAAACGTTGACTTCCATCCATCTAACCCCTCCTGATTACCCTAGAATTCAGCTTAATAGCTTAATTTTTTGCAGAAAACTTGCTCATCCTGAAGATAAAAATGGGAAATGATAGAAATCAAACTTAAAAATAGAAAATGCTGGAACCACTCAACAGATCATGCAGCAACTTTAGAATGAGAAACAGTTAAAGAGAACTATTTCTCTTTCCACGATACTCCCTGATCTCTTCCAACATTTTCTGTATTTAAACTTAATCCTATAATGATAAGCAGCAGTTCCAACTAAGCCATAATCCTTCGTAATATGCATCGCTGAACTTATTCCAACTTCGCTGGCTGCTCTGCCGATCAATTGGATTTTGTCAGTCGAAATAATCATCAATACAGATTTCCACTGGAGTCACCAACATGATTTCCAGCTGGTTTAGAATGAGCCAGCCCTGATTCACGCAGTAGCACACCTGCCTTGGAGTAAAAAGACCACATACTGAAGTGCTGTTAGAGACCATAAGAATCTGGACTAGCTCTCCATTGAATTACTGAGAGGGAACCGTCTTGTCAGTGGTGTAATCTCCCAGAAGAGCCTGTGATGCCATTTTCCAAAATGGGGTGTTATTCCTTACATCCCAGTTAATAACTCTATCCACCATTAAAATTATACTGCCTTTTGAAGATCCTTGCTATTTGCAAATTGGCTGTTACACTTCCTGCATGACAAGGGTGGCTACACAGCAGGCTCTTTATTAGGCAGAGGAGTGGAACTCTGCGTGCTCTTCTGCAGCTGTAGCCCATCCACTTCAAGGTTCATTCAGAGATGCTCTTCTGCACACCACCGCTGTAACATGTGGTTTTTTGAGTTACTGTCACCTTCCCGTTAGCATAAACCAATCTGGTCATACACCTCTGACATGGCATTCTTAGCCACAGGATGGCCGCTCACTGGATGCGTGTTTGTTTACACTGCATTCTTTGTAAACTCTACACTGTTAGGCGTGGATCCCAGGAGATATTCCAACCACGCCACCTGGCACCAACAATCATTCCATGGTCAATGTCAATTAGATCACATTTCTTCCTTATTCTGATGTTTGGTCTGATCTACAACTGAACCTCTTGACCATGTCTAAGTGCTTTCATGCATTGAGTTGCTGCCACATGATTGGCTGATTAGATTTATTTTTATTTATTGATATACAGTGCTAAATAGACTCCTCCCAGCCCTTCCAGCTGGGCCGCACAGCAACCCCCTAGCATAATCACAGGACAATTTATAATGACTAATTAACCTACTAACTGGTATATCTCTAGAGTGTGGGAGGAAACCAGAACACATGCATGCCTCGGGAAGAATGTACAAGTTCATTACAGATGACATGAGCATTGAGCCCTGAATTCCAACTCCCGGAGTTATAATAGAGGTCTGCTGACCACGATGCTACCATGGCATCCAGATTTACATTAATGAGCAGGTGTACAGGTATACCTAAAAAAAGTCGTGTCACTTTTACTGTCATTTCGACCATAACTGCTGGTACAGTATATAGTAAAAACGAGACAACATTTTTCAGGACCATGATGTTACAAGACACAGTACAAAAACTAGACTGAACCATGTAAAAAAAAACAGAGAAAGCTACACTAGACTACAGACCTACACAGGACTGCATAAAGTGCACAAAAACAGTGCAGGCATTACAATAAATAATAAACAGGACAATAGGGCAATATGTCAGTCCAGGCTCTGGGTATTGAAGAGTCTGATAGCTTGGGGGAAGAAACTGTTACACAGTCTGGTAGTGAGAACCCGAATGCTTTGGAGCCTTTTCCCAGACGGCAGGAGGGAGAAGAGATTGTATGAGGGGTGCATGGGGTCCTTCATAATGCTGTTTCCTTTGCGGATGCAGCGTGTAGTGTAAATGTCCGTGATGGCGGGAAGAGAGACCCCGATGATCTTCTCAGCTGACCTCACCATCCGCTGCAGGGTCTTGCGATCCGAGATGGTGCAATTTTTGAACCAGGCAGTGATGCAGCTGCTCAGGATGCTCTCGATACAACCCCTGTAGAATGTGATGAGGATGGGGGTGGGAGATGGACTTTCCTCAGCCTTCGCAGAAAGTAGAGACGCTGCTGAAAGTCTATTTCTAACATATTCAATGAAAGGCCAGCAGCCTATTGCGTAGGTTAACTTCTGTTTGTTCTCTTCTGTTTCTATTCCCAAAAAGGCTGTTTGACTTGCTACTTCAGGGTTTCCTATCTATATTTCAGAATTACCACATTCACAAAGTAAAACGCAGAGCAACAATTGGAATGGGACAAAAACTGCACTATAGAAATGCAAGCATTCTTCCTTCAGGCACAAAGTAATCTTTCCTCTGCAGAAAAATACTTTCTCAGTTGAAATAAAATTAACTACTCTAATGTCACTGAAGCTGAGATTCATCTACTGATTCCAAGGTCAGTATAATGTCTTTGATTTCAAAGTCCGTCTCACCGTACCTACTGTCAAACCACAGAACACAGATTCATTCTATATAAACCTAAATGAATTCAGGTTAACCAAATTACTTCTACGTATCTTTGATACGATCATAAGGGAAATCTCGGTGGATAATAAACACCCTTTGCCATTACTTTAATTGGATTCAGCAGGTTTTATTTAAAGTCTTAGGATGGTTGCCAATTAATTTGCCAGGCACAGTGATGAGAGCAGTAAATTAACTTGACATCCTGTGCCCTAACCCTTGTGACCTGAAACATTATGTCACTGAGGTGATTAATTGATTTTGCTTAATCTTTTCCCACCTCTTCAAAGACAGCTATTAAACAATAAAAGACAGGCGTTCATATGGTCTGCAATGTCACAGCAACAGCTGGGAGTGAGATTTTTTTTAAACAAATTCCCAATATCATTCACATGGGGAGAAAGGTCCTGGCACATAATAGTTTGGTGATGATTTCTTCTTTATTTTGCTCTGATATCATTCATCTGTTTCTGAGTTTGGCAACAAGAGAAACCAGAATAGCACTAAAACATCATCAAGCAGCATTTGGACTTTCTAAAAGAAAGTTTGCCTCAAGTTCACAAATACAATTGAATGACAATTTACTTTGAGAATAGAGTCATTTTCAATGATAAACACATACATTCAGCGGCCACTTTATTAGATACACCTGGGCACCTGCGTGTTAATGCAAATATCCAATCAGCCAATCATGTGGCAGCAACTCAATACATAAACACATGCAGACATGGTCAAGAGGTTCAGTTGTTGTTCAGGCCAAACATCAGAATGGGGGAAGAAAAGTGATCTAAGTGACTTTGGCCAAGAATGATTGTTGGTGCCAGGCAGCGTGATTTGAGTATCTCAGAAATTGCTGATCTCCTGGGACTTTCATCCACAGTTCTATAGAGTTTACAGAGAATGGTGTGAAAAGCAAAAAAAGGATTCAGTGGGCAGCAGTTCTATGGGTGAAAAGCTGTCAGAGATGAATGACCAGACTGGTTCAGGGAAGTGAGAGTGACTCAGATAACCAGGCATTACAACAGTGCTGTGCAGAAGAGCACCTCTGAAAGCAAAACACATCAAAGCTTGAAGTGGATGGGGCCATAGCAGCAGAAGACCAAACACAGAATGAGAATCAGGTTTATTATCACCGGCATGTGTCATGTAATTTGATAACTTAGCAGCAGCAGTTCAATTCAATACATAATATAGAAGAAAGAAAATAAATAAAATAATGAGTAAATCAATTACAGTGTATGTATATTGAATAAATTAAAAATCATGCAAAAACAGAAATAATTAATTAAAAAAGTGAGGTAATGTTCACAGGATCAATGTCCATTTAGGAATCAGAGGGGAAGAAGCTGTTCCTGAATCACTGAGTGTGTGCCTTCAGGCTTCTGTACCTCCTACCTGATGGTAACAGTGAGAAAAGGGCATGCCCTGGATGTTGGAAGTCCTTAATAATGGACGCTGCCTTTCTGAGACACTGCTCCCTGAAGATGTCCTGGGTACTTTGTAGGCCAGTACCCAAGATGGAGCTGACTAGATTTACAACCCTCTGCAGCTTCTTTTGGTCCTGTGCAGTAGCCTCTCCATACCGGACAGTGATGCAGCCTGTCATTATGTTCTCCATGGTACAACTATAGACGTTTCTGAGTATATTTGTTGACATGCCAAATCTATTCAAACTCTTAATGCAGTATAGTTATTTTCTTGCCTTCTTTGTAGCTGCAGTGATATGTTGGGACCAGGTTAGATCCACAGAAATCTTGACACCCAGGAATTTGAAACTGCTCACTCTCTCCACTTCTGATCCCTCTATGAGGATTGGTGTGTGTTCCCTCGTCTTACCCTCCCTTTAGGCCACAATAAGCTCTTTCGTCTTACTGACATTGAGTGCCAGGTTGTTGTTGTGACACAACTTCACTAGTTGGCAAATCTCACTCCTAAACACCCTCTCATCACCACCTGAGATTCTACCAACAATGGTTGTATCATCAGCGACCTTATAGATGGTATTTAAGCTATGCCTAGTCACACAGTCATGTGAATATAGAGAGTAGAGCTTTGGGCTAAGCACACACCCCTGAGGTGCGCCAGTGTTGATCGTCAGTGAGGAGGAGATATTATCACTAACCCACTCAGATTGCGGTCTTCCAGTTAGGAAGTCGAGGATCCAATTGCAAAGGGAGATACAGAGGTCCAGGTTCTGCAACTTCTCAATGAGGATTATGGGAATGATGGTATTAAATGCTGAGCTGTAGTAAATGAAAAGCATCCTGACATAGGTGTTTCTGTTGTCCAGGTGGTCTAAAGATGTGTGGAGAGCCACTGAGTTTGCAACTGCCATTGTACAACTAGACTGAACAGTCAGAACATACAGTGTTTGTACAACTAGACTGACCAGCTAGAACATACACTCAGTGTTTGTAAAAACTAGACTGACCAACCAGAACATACACTCAGTGTTTGTAAAAACTAGACTGAACAGTCAGAACATACACTCAGTGTTTGTACGACTAGATTGAACAGTCAGAACATACACTCAGTGTTTGTACGACTAGATTGAACAGTCAGAACATACACTCAGTGTTTGTATGACGAGACTGAACAGTCAGAACATACACTCAGTTTGTACGACAAGACTGAACACAGAACATACACTCAGTGTTTGTATGACGAGACTGAACAGTCAGAACATACACTCAGTGTTTTTTACGACTAGACTGAACACAGAACATACACTCAGTGTTTTTTACGACTAGACTGAACACAGAACATACACTCAGTTTGTACGACGAGACTGAACAGTCAGAACATGCACTCAGTGGCCTGTGTATTAGGGAGAGGAGGTATGTGATAGAGTGGCCACTGAATGTACATCCAATGGGAGTTCATTGTGAGAATGGAGTCATTTTCAATGATAAAATATATGTTCAGACATAAACAGTGTCAGTGCCAATTCAAAAGTTAATTTGGTCTTTGGAATGAAATGACAAAACAGTTTATAACATTGCAGTATACCAACAGAGATGAGTGATTATAGAGATTTTATCTCCTTCCAACAAATGAGCAAAATTATTCCCTGTCTTTCTATATATTGGGTTTGTTACCTTATTTTAACGGAGAGTAGCCATTGCTTCCTACAGCATGCTATTAACGGAGACAGCTCTTACAAGTTTAGCAAATGGGTCAGCTAGCCTCCTTCCCCTCCCCCAATCTTTTTATTCCAGTGGCTTCCCCTTTACCTCTCAGACCTGAAGAAGGGTTTCAGCTCAGAACCTTGACTATCTGATCATTTCCATCGATGTTGCCTGTCCAGCTGAGTTTCTCCAGCACTTTGTGTTACTCTGATTGCCCGCATCTGCAGGCATACTCGTGTTAGCAAATAGACAGTTGTTAGATAAACTGGAATAGTTTCATAAGCGGGTTATTCAGTATAAACGATGGTTAGCAAACCTAGTAGTTTAAAAAAGACTGAAAAGCAATGCAAAAACATGGCAAATACATCAAGTCCTGCTAACTGCAATCAGAAACAACCTCAGAAAATTAAACAAATGTGAAACCTACAGCTCCTCAAAAACCCTGTGAACAAGGAGGCCAGGTCAGTGGGCTTACTTAAAGCAGAGTTCGATGGGTTCTTGAACAGTCAGGGTGTGAAAGGTTAGCCAGCACAATGGGATTTAAAAGGATAATAATTCATCCATGATGGAATAGTGCAGCAGACTCAAGGAGCCAATTCCTCTCCTATGTCTTATGGATTTAACAGCCACAATGCTACAATAGCAGAAGCAGTCAGGCATGTAAAGTCTTTTGTACTAGACTTCAATCTAATCCATAAGTAGTGTCCAAGGTTTCATATATCAGGTTACTCGGATCTTAATTAGTGAAGAATTTAAGTATCTGGAAATTGTTGCAGTGAACTTCCTTTTGCAAAAAAATGAAAATATCCCTTCATAAGCATGTCTGCAAGTCATTCAATGGCAAATATGAGTCATGCTGGCTGGAAGACCCGAAGTTGCCAGCCCCAAGACAAGGCAGGGAAAGAGGCACAAAAATATACCTGGTTAGGAAAAAACTGTGTCCATAGAGTAGCTTTCATTTCCTTTTCTGAAAGCCCCAAATCTTTTACTCACTGATAAATCACTTTTTTCTAATTTTAATGGTAATCTAGATATGAAGCAGCCAATCAGAACACCGTAAACTCCTACAAACAGAGAGAAGAGGAAAGCCGAAGTTGGATGAAAGTCAGTAAGTGACTTAATTTCAATATTCACATCAGGTTCAAAGTACATTTATTATCAAAGTATGTATAAATTATATAACCTTGAGATTTGTCTGCTTACAGGCAGCTACAAAGCAAGAAACTCAATTAAAGGACACAGTTTAAAAAAAAACACCAACACCAACAGCAACCAACAGGATTCAAAAACAAATTGAGTCCCTTCACCTGAATCCTCGGAGCAGCTGGAGTAGGCCGAAAGCCTCGGTCTCAAGTACACGAAGCGTGTAGCATTCCCCGGTCTACACTCACTGGCAACTTTATTAGGTACCTCCTATATCTAATACACTGAGTGTATGTTCGAGGTCGCCCACTGTTGTGGCCCATCCACTTCCAGCTTCTGCACACCACTGCTGCAAGGCGCAATTATTTGAGTTGTTGTCACCCTCCTGTCAGCTTGAACCAGTCTGACCACTTTCTCTGGCCTCTCCAATAACTAGGTGTTTTTGCCCACAGAACTGTTGATCACTGGATGATACGCATTCTGTTTCTAAGATACTCAAACCAACCCGTCTGGCACCAACAACCATTGCACAGTCAAAGCCACTAAAATTACATTTCTTCTTCATTCTGATGTTTGGTCGGAACCTCTTAACCATGTCTGCATGCTTTTTGCACTGAGATGCTGCCAGGTGATTGGCTGATTTAGGTATTTGCATTAATGAGATGTACCAAATTAAGTGACCACTGCCGATCTCCATTGCAGATACAAGTTATTAGTTGCTGCTTGGAAATGCCCTGATAATGGGAGCATGGGGTTAGAAGGAAAGCAGAGACACAAGAAGAACGTAAACCTTTCCACTTCAAGATTCAACGTAGAACATGGAAGAGAACAGCACAGGAACAGATCCTTTGGCCCATAACATTGTGCCAAATCTATTAAATTAGTAATCAAACGTCCAATCTCTTCTGCCTACATGATGTCCATATCCTTCAGTCCCCTCACATTTATGTGCCTATCTAAACATCTCTTAAGGCCAGAATCAGGTTTAATATCACTAGAATATGTCATGAAATTTGTTGTTTTGCCAGCAGCAGCACGTTGCAATATATAAACTATAAATCACAACGGACAAATAATTAAAGATATATTAAATAAACAGTGCATAAAAAGAGGGAAAAGGACCGAGGTAGAGTTCACAGGTTCATTGCACATTAATGGTGGAGAGGAAGAAGTCGTTCCTGAAGCAATCCTAATGTATCTGCCACTATCACCAACCCAGGCACCCATGACTCCAGTGTTAATAAAGCTTGCCTCTCACATCTCCTTTGAACTTGCCTCGTTTCACCTTAAATGCATGCCCTCTGGTATTAGACATTTCAAACCTAGAAATAAGATACTGTCTACCCACACCTCTCATCATTTAATAAACCTCTATCATGAGATCTCATCAGGTCTCCCCTCAGCCACTCCAGAGAAAACAACCCAAGTTTGTCCACCCTCTCCTTATAGCGCATGCTCTCTAATCCTGGTAAAGCTTGTCTGCACTCTCCCCAAAGCCTCACCATCCTTCCTAGAGCGGAACTGTACGCCATACTCCAAACGTGGCCTAACCAGAGTTCAAGCATCTGCAGCACAAGATAAAGCAACAAAAACCATGGCAGCTTTTAAAACTCAGGGTCATCTTTAATAGTATATTTTTACAAGGAATAAGTAATTCAAGATGCCTCCAATGAATAGCAGGATTTCAAGTTTACTATGTGTGAGAATCAATCCAGTGTGATGAAGAGTTGAGCAAAGGAAAGCTGAGGCAAAGGCAGATGATTCCACACTCTCACCATCCCCGAGTGAAGGAACCCACCCCCCCCAAACCCCACCAACGCTCCCCTTAGCCGAATAGCAAGATTCCAAGCTTAATACGTACGGACAGCATCATTCCTGAGAGAATGGGAAAGAGCAAACAGAAGGAGAGCTTATCCGTCACCCCAATGCTCAACCACCTCTGTCAAGTTCAACATCAAGATTTAAGATTGTTTAATGCCATTTCCAGTACACAAGTATCGAGGAGAACAAGATAGTTGTTATTCCAGATTTGATGCAGCACAAATTCCCACAAAATATAAAGAACACAATAAATAGGTAAATATTCTCTAGGTAGATTGATTGTTTATCTATAAAGTGATATTAGGCACAGGAGTGAAACTACACAAGGCGACTCTGTCAGGAAATGATAAAGTAGAGGTGGTTGGGGTGTGGAGGGGTGGGTTAGTGGGTGAGGGTGTTGATCACACTTACTGCTGGGGGAAAGTCACTATTTTTGAGTCCGGTGGTCCTGGCATGGATGCTACACAACATCCTTCCTGATGGGAGTGGGACAAATAGTTCATGAGCAGGTGGGTAGGGTTCTCCATTTTACTGGCCCTTTTTCAGCATCTTTCTACATACACGTCCTTGATGGTGCCAGGGATGTGTTGGAATCACTGGAATAAAGGTAGCTTCATTTAAAAATTCTCATGGTTCTTTTTAATGATCTCCACTGCGCAAACACAAAAACGGTTCCTCTGTGGAGAGTCAGGAGCACCAAGTTTCTTGGAGTGCACATCGCATACGATCTCACCCAGTCCCCTCAATACCACCTGTTTAGTGAAGAAGGCACAGCCGCATTCACAAGTCATTAGAAGCCTGTGGCTCCCCAGCCCCATTCTAACCACGTTCTACCAAAGCACTCTCAGAGTGCCCTGACCAGCTGTGCCACTGTCTGGTACGGAAACTGCAAGGCATCAGTCAGCAAGACCTGCAACGGATTGCGGAGGGAATTATCGGGGTGTCTCTACACCTCACACCAGAAGTGTTGTGTTCACAGAAAGGGACCCTTCTGCAACACGTTCCACAAACTCTGACCTCCCACTGTCAAGGCCGAATGCACCGCAGCACAAGGACAGGGACTGATAGGCTGGGTAGCAGCTTCTTCCTTCAGGCTGGCACCCAGTACACATCATTAATGACAGCGCCAGGAGCAGTATACTGTTGTATATTCAGCTATAAATAGTTATTAGCAAAGTACCTACACATCACCATATACTAACCTGGGGTCATTTTCTTGCAGGCATTCACAGTAACTAGAGTCAATGAAAAAAACTGAACCGCTCACAAAAGCAAACAGATAATAGTAATGTTAATAAATAAATATAGTAACTTCAACAACATCATCTGAAGAGTTCCTTGAAAGTGAGTCTATACGTAGTGGGAACAGTTCAGTGATGTGGTGAGTGAAGTTATCCCCTCTGGTTCAAGAGGGGTAATAACAATTCCTGAACCTGTTAGTGAGAGTTCTGAGGCTTCTTCCTGTCGGCAACAGCGAGAAGAGAGCATGTCCTGTGTGCTGGGGATCCTCGATGATGGATGCTGCTTCATCACCACCTCTGATTTGGCCATCAACAGTGGCGTCGTCAGCAAACTTAAATATGGAGCTGTGCTTAGCCTCACACCCACAAGTATAAAGTGAGTAGAGCAGGAGGCTAAGCACACAGCCTTGTGGCTCACCTGTGCTGATAGTGATTGTTGCCAATCCTACATGACCGGAAGAAACCAAGGATCCAGATGCCTAAAGAGGCATTGAGGCCTAGATCTTGGAGCTTGTTAATTCGTTTTGAGGGGATGATAATGTCGCATGCAGACTGTGGTCAATGAAGAGCATCCTGACATAGGCACCTTCACTTTCCATGTGTCCAGACTATATGTTGTATGTATATGCATTTTATGTCAGCTTGTACATCTACAGGTTTTCTTTATTATCTGTTAATATCATTGTGTTAATATTCTGTGATACACTGTGATGTACTGTGCTTTGCACCTTAGTCCCAGAGGACCGTTGTTTCATTTAGCAGTGTACATGTGTACGATTGAATGCTAATAAGCAAACGAGGCACCACCAGTCCTTTAACTGTGATAACTCAGCAGTCGGTATCTGTGCCTTCAATGCCGAGCTCCAAGCTGGGCACTTCTGTCCCCGACGCTTCTTGCCTCTCTACTTCTTTTCCTTCCTTTAACTAACTCCCAAACCAAAATGGATCCAAACTCACTTGCCTCGATATACAAGACAGCCTTCCTGAGAGAATGAGAAAAAAGGACTACCGGTACTTATGTCACTCACAAAGGGAGATCGTCAACACAAGGCAGGGCCCTGCTTTGCTGTGTTTAAAGTATCGTTTCAGTGCTGGTCAAGCTCAGCTGGCTGCTTGTTCCAAATTTGCATTCAGAGGGGGAGTTCAGAGGGCATCCCTTTGCAACTCAAGCTGCTGTGCTGCGCCGAAGAACATTTCAAAAAGGATAGTGTGCAGTGAAACAGTGCCGCTCATTATCCTGCAAGAAGTCACTTCCACCACCCACTCCTTTCCCCAACCATTTTCAAAGGATGCAGCAGTATTCAGTCTAAAACCATAGATTAAATGAAGCAAGAAACCGTCTTTTGCCAAATTAAAAGAAAATAGATCCTTAGGACCTGAGGCCTCTGAACTGCAAAGCTTTTTCATTAAGGAATTAATTTGATTACCTGCAGCAGTGTGGAAAATCAATTCTTTAAACATGCCTACATTCACAACTGAGGTAAAAGAATATGATTAAAAATCTCAAGAGTAGAAGGTTCCTGAAAAAAATTGCAGAAAGATAGTCTTCACTCTTTCCTGTTCAACAGATACTGCCTGACTTGCTGATTATTTACACAATTTTTCTGGGGGGTTTCCCTTCCAAATTTTTGTTCTTTGATTACTGAATTGATTCCTTTAATTGGTGGATTTAGTACAAAGAGTAAGCACATTAGGCCTATATTCCTTTCCGTTTAGAAGAATGAAAAATGATATTGAAGAGTTAAAAATTCAAAGTTTTTGAAAGGGAAATGCAGAGTTTGTGTGACCGCACACAAAATGCTGGTGGAACGCAGCAGGCCAAGCAGCATCTATAGGGAGAAGCGCTGTCGACGTTTCGGGACGAGGCCCTTCGTCATTGAGGCCCGAAACATCGACAGCGCTTCTTCCTATAGATGCTGCCTGGCCTGCCGTGTTCCACCAGCATTTTGTGTGTGTTGTTTGAATTTCCAGCATCTGCAGATTTCCTCGTGTTAGTGTGACCTTCTGGTTCTAGACCCCAGCCAGGGGAAAGTCTGAAAATAAAAGGGAAACAGAGGAAAGAACAAATTCTTCATTTGCACTGTAGTGAACCTTTGGTAATTGGTAATGATACAAGTTAAATTTTTCAATGTTAAGATAATCTTAAAATAAGGTAGTCTGCGGAAGTTATGCTAATTAAAAGATTATTTTACTGAACAGAAGAGTGAGGGATCAGAGACTTCCATGTTCTTATAAAGCTAGGGCACCCAAAGAGCTGTCCAAAGTCTTGCCCGAATACTTCATCTATCTTAATATATCCTGTTTCTATCAAACTATAGTTGGTTTGATCTTCATATTGAACAAGCTCAAATTCATTCACCTTAAATGAACACATGCAACAATACTAACAACCTGCCAAATATACTGAGTAGGTGAGTATTAACTTTAGGACAATGGAGCTAATTTTACTGTCTCCAGCCAGCAGATCTGAATAGAACTGCCTGCTTTTCAGACATTCAAGCTGAAGACAGACCCAGATTTGGTCGGAAGCACTCCAAGTCCAAACCTTTCCAGTGACAGATGGCACCACATGCGTAGTCCAGCAATGGAACCTGATCTTACCGGGATTCCTCAGTGCTGTAGTCAGGAATTTCCACACCCAGTTCTACATCAGTCCGAACTGGCACGGAATCCCATTAATTTCATCGTGGATTCTAGCCCATGGGATTCTTAAACAAGGGAAATGGCAAGCAACTGCTTTTAATCTTTAATTATGCTTAAGTTTATAAATTATTCTGACTGTTTTAATGTACTTTAAATATCTTTGCTATTTCAAGACATTTAATACAATTAAATCAATTACAAATTTTTAACAGAATGCAGAGCTGGTCAGGGGCATTCCTCCAGGCAACACCTCTTGTTGCCTAGTCACCAAAGAGACCCTGTTTCTTGATTCAGTACAATAATTCACTGTCATGCTATTTGTCTGGATTTGGAGTTTTGTCAATTCTTGCAAAAATTAGCGGGAAGCTGGAGGATTGGGAAACATTTAAGAACCAACAGAAGCCAACAAAAAAAAAGCAATAAGGGGAGAAAAGATGAAATATGAAACTAAGCTAACCAATACAGTATTATAAAGGACAGCTTTTGTTCAAATACATAGAGTAAACGAGTGGGCATCTGACTACTAGAAAATGACATTGAAAAAGTATTCATGGGAAAGAAGGAAATGGCAGACAAAATAAATAAGCATTTTGCATCAGCAACATGCCAGAAATTTGAATCAGGAAGCATCAGTGAGTGAAATCAATGTTACAAACAAGAAGGTACTTGAGAAGATGAAAAATCTAAAGGTGGATAAGTCACTATGAACCAACTGGAATATACCCAAGGGTTCTGAAAGAAGCGGTGAAGTGATTGGAGGAATCTGTAGTGATCTTTTAAGAATCACCAGAGGCAAGAATGATTCCAGAGGGCTGGAAAATCACAAACACCACTCCAGTCTTTAAGAATAAAGGGAGGCAAAAGACAGGAAATCATAAACTGG
The DNA here is from genome assembly GCF_048418815.1 of Hemitrygon akajei. Lineage (NCBI taxonomy): Eukaryota > Metazoa > Chordata > Chondrichthyes > Myliobatiformes > Dasyatidae > Hemitrygon > Hemitrygon akajei. Next base: position 71,431,503 of record NC_133142.1, on the reverse strand, counting down.
TTAACCTGACTTCAGTGGTTTGTAATAAGAGTTTATAATCCTGTTTATAACAGGATTATAAGAGTACATTATTAAGGACAAGATTTCAGGGTATTTGAAGGTACATTTTAAAATAAGCCAAAATCAGCATGGCATCCTTAAGGGGAGATCTTGTTGGACAAATCTGTTGGAATTCTATCAGAAAGTAACAAGGATTGACAAAGGCAAGCCTGTGGATATTATTTACTTATTTTTTTCCAGAATATCTTTGACAAGGTCCTACACTTGAATCTGCTAAATCAGACATCAGCCCATAGCATCACAGGGCAGGTGCTAGCATAGATAGAAGACTAGCTGACTGATAGAAGGCAAATAAAGAGGCCTAATCTGATTGGCTGCCAGTGACCAGTGGTGTTCAATAGAGGTCACTGTTGGGTGTTGGGTTTTCTTTTCACTACTTTCACATTATATGCCAATGAGCTAGATGACAGAATTGATGGTTTTGTGGCCAAGTTTACAGATGATATGAAGATTGGTGGAGGGGCAGGTAGTGTTCAGGAAACAGGGAGCCTGCAAAAGGACATGAATCAGGTTGGGAGAATGGGCAGATGAAACACAGGGTACTGAAATGTACAGCCACGCACATTGGTAGAAGGGATAAAGACATCGACTATTTTCTAAACAGGGACAAAATTCAGAAATAGGTGGTGCAAAGGGATTTGGGAGTCCTAATGTAGGGTTCCACAAAGGATAATTTGCAGGTTGAGTTAGTAGTGAGGAAGGCAAATGCAATGTTACCATTCATTTTGAGAGGACTAGAATATGAATGGATGTAATGCTGAGGCTCTTTAAATCATTGCTCAGACCATATCTGGAGAATTGCAAGCAATTTTAGGTACCATATCTAAGGAAAGATATGCTAGCATTGGTGGCAGACCAGAGAAGATTTTCATAATAATAATTCCAGGGATGAGGAGTGTTTGAGGGCTCTAGACCTGAACTCACTGGAGTTTAGAAGGATGGGGGGGGGGGGGGGTCTCACTGAAACCCATTGAATACTGAAAGGCCTGGGAGAGTGGACATGCAGAGGATTTTTTTCTAGTAATGGGAGAGTCTAGGAGGCCACAGCTCTAGAAGAATGTTCCCTCAGAACAGAGATGAGGAGGACTTTTTTATGCCAGAGGGTGGTGAATCTGGAGAATTTATTGCCACAAAACAGTTGAGGAGGCTCAGTGATTGGATGCACAATGGATTCCAGTTAATTGAGCTATCAGTTAAACAGGGCAGCCACTTACTTGGGACAACTCAATGATCAAAAGCGGAGAAAATAGCCAGGATTTCTTTTCTTTGTTTATATGCTACTTAACTGGGACAGGAGATCATTCTCAAACAGTTTTTAATCTGTGTCAGTCATGTGCACTTGTGTGACTGTTACATACCACACCATGCACAGAGCAAACAGTTTTCAGATAGATTCAGCTCTGTGGAGTAAAAATAAATGTTTTCACTACTTCAACAAGTTAAGAGCTAAGAAGAATTTGAAGTTATTAACAAACATCTTGAATGTTACAATAAAAATAAAGATTTGGAGGATGCAATCATCGAAAGCATTGTATGAAGGCAGTCCATTATCTGCACTAGGAGTCTGCATTGATTTTGTTAATTTAGAGCCAAAGGAACTCACGGCATACACAGAGTGAGCTCCTTCATCGATAACCTTTAACAACTAGTACATAGTTTTATAGTACTGTAGTATTGCATTGTTCTGTATTACATTTAAACACATTATTTATTACTCAGTTAAATGGTCTCAGAGCTGCTGAAAGAATTGGCAGCAATTCCTCACACAAGTGAAAAACAATTATGATTTTAAATCAAAAGGGAACACAAGTGATTACAGAGAGGCAGTGGTCATCCAGTCATCAGGTGCAGTGTGCCTGACTACTTCTGGGAAACTACATGAACGAAGCCTCATTTCTGAGGAAAAAATAATCTTTCTCTATATTTATTTCTTATTTATTATTCTTTCCTCCTTTCTGTATTTGCAGACTGGTTGAACCCTAAGTTGGTGTGACCTTTCATTGATTCCATTATGGTTATTATTCAATTATGGACTTATTGAGTATGCCCACAAAATAAATGAATATGTATATGAATATGTTGTATATGGTGACTTTTATAATAAATTTACTTTCAACTTTGGACCAAGGGATTGGAAGCAGATGGCTAGAAAATGCACACCTACCTGGCTTCTGTACAGAAACATAAATAACTTCCATTTTTCAACTCTAGCACTGCAGATATGAACATCACAAATACACCAAAGACAAGTGAATGTGATGGAATTTCAGTTCATAACTCTGTGTATTTTTAGTGACTGCAATCCCAATATGTCAGCACTAAACCCAATCTCAAAACAGATCACAGAAATTAGAAAGGATGCTTCAATGATCATCCAGCATTACTGGTATCTGGAGGCATGGAAATCTTCAGAAAAAAACAAAATTGTTGGCTTTAGCAGAATCCAATATTTATATTTTTCTCCCCCCACTTCCCTTTCACCTGCACCCCCTCACATCCCACCTCTCTTTTATCTGCACCCCCTCCCTTTCGCCTTCTGCCCCTGTCATAGACCATTCTAGCCATCATCATCAATGGATACTTTGAAAGTGGATATTACAACTACACAAAAATCACAGTCCATCCAACTGAATGGTACAACTGCATGCTGCAGATACAGGCTTTGAGCCCGCCCACTGCCACTGACTGCTAGTTAAACCACTAGCCACACTGCCAGTCTGAAGGATGCTTTGGCCAGTGGTTGAGAACAATCCATGCCAGGCTGAACGCCATAACTGCCTCCTCCCTCATTACCGTAGCCCATGCACAACTTTGATTCAGAAGCCAGTACAAAACAGAACATCGCATCGGAACGAAGCCAAGCAAGGAAAACAAGTCACAAGGTAGACTGCAACCCTGCAGGTGTTTAATTGACTCATCGGACTGATGTTGATAACAGGTTTAGGGAACTGGTTATTAGAACAAGACTGCAAAAGGAAATACTTTACATTGTATTCTTGAGTAGCAATCTGTCCCAACATCTTCTCTCAAGGCAGTCTGCAGACTTTAGAGGTAACATGGAGTGTGTGTGGCATGCCCACCCACTTTTGAACTAGTTCCATTTGACTTGAAGGTCTATCAGTTTGCTATATCTAAGCAATCAAAATTATTTGATGGAACTAACATTTTTTGCCCCTCATCTCTCAATAGTTAATGCCTAGGGAGGGGTGGAGAAGAGAATCTATTTTGATCTTAAATCAAAAGTCAAAACATTTGATTACAGAATAGGTACAAAGTGTACGACCATAGCTGGGAAGCTGAAATGAGCAAAACCCAATCCCAAAGGCAACACCACAATTATGGATCAAAGTGGCAGATTCACTCCCTGGTTTAGTCCACAAATGACATTTAATTTATACTACAAGGCAATGTTTTGTCTTTGGTGGATAAGGCACCTTGCCTGGGGCAGAAAATATGTTAAACCCAGCCCACACACATTAACTCCCAACCAGAAAAGCAGGTCAGATATTTATGATTCAGATTAATTTATTTATCACATGTAGATCAAATCATACAGTGAAATGTGTCATTTGGTTAACTTGCAGATGTGCTGGGGGCAACCCACAGGTGCAGCCACACATTCTGGTGCCAGTGTTGAATGGAACAAATCCAAACACAACAAGCAACAAAACAACAGAAAGCGACGAGTAGCAGAGATAGTCAAGGAAAACTAATCACTTCCTCAGGACACAAATTCTGCTGTTACTGCATGTAGTAGCTAAGCTTCAGCTGATGATATTTATCATTTATCCTTGTCCTCGATTTATAGCTTGTACCAGAAGACTCAAAAACACATCTAGTGCGTGTTCCACCATTCCATAAAATCATAGCTGAGCCAGTCTTCCGATCGTTACATCCACATGCTTTAGATTTCCTTGTAGTTCAAATGTTTATCCATACCTGCTGAAAGATAGTTCATGACTTTACCTTCATTGCTCTCTCAAGGACAGATTTCCAAAGGCTCACAATGCTGCCTGGTTAAAGTTCACCTCCTTAACCTTTCAAATGTTAACCTTTTGTTCATTCCAGGAATCCGTCTAGTTAGGGAACCTTCTCTGCACTGCTTCCATTTCAAGCAAATGCTCCAGTACCTCCACTGGCAGGCAGCCATGATTAGAGCCTGACGTGCCTACATAGGCTGTTCCCACAATTAATTGGGACACTGGAAAACTGAAAAGAAATTTATGCTAACAAGTTTTAATATTAATATTATGTGAAGAATGCAAGCGAACTGGAATGATTGAAACTGTGGTGATATATTGTGTCTGGATGAACTGGGGCGATACTGTTCATCAGTTTAGTACATGCAAGGAATTCACCAACCCAGTCTTCACCATTTTATCCTTTCTGGATACTGAGTCTCAATTCAGACTCTCCTGGCTCCAATTTGAGAGCATTCCTTCACTCACTATGTTCCCAAACCAGTTCAGCTGGTTTGGGAATACCGCATCCAATGGGATCCCACCACCAAGCACACCTGCCCTTACACTTCCTCCCTCACCACCATTCAGGGCCCCAGACAGTCCTTCCAGGTGAGGCGACACTTCAACTGTGAGTCGGCTGGTGTGGTATACTGCGTCCGGTGCTCCCGGTGTGGCCTTTTATATACTGGTGAGACCCGACGCAGACTGGGAGACCGTTTCGCTGAACACCTAAGCTCAGTCTGCCAGAGAAAGTAGGATTTCCCAGTGGCCACACATTTTAATTCCACATCCCATTCCCATTCTGATATGTCTATCCATGGCCTCCTCTACTGTCAAGATGAATCCACACTCAGGTTGGAGGAACAACACCTTATATTCCATCAGGGTAGCCTCCAACCTGATGGCATGAACATTGATTTCTCTAACTTCCATTAATGCCCCTCCTCCCCTTCTTACCCCATCCCTAATTTTTAATTTTTTAATTTTTTTCTTTTTCTCTCTCTGTCCCTCTCACAATCACTCTTTGCCTGTTCTCCATCTTCCTCTGGTGCTCCCCTCCCCTTTTCTTTCTTCCAAGGCCTTCTGTCCTACGATACTCCCCCTTCTCCAGCCTTGTATCCCTTTCGCCAATCAACTTCCCAGCTCTTAGCTTCGTCCCTCCCCCTCCTGTCTTCTCCTATCATTTCAGGTCTCCCCCTCCCACTTTCAAATCTCTTAATATCTTTTCTTTCAGTTAGTCCTGACGAAGGCACAAAACGTTGACTGTACTTCTCCCTATAGATGCTGCCTGGCCTGCTGCGTTCCACCAGCATTTTGAGTGTGTTGCTTGAATTTCCAGCATCTGCAGATTTCCTCGTGTTTGCACCTGGTTATGTTCAACCCTTGCATGCAAAAGCCTTTGTAACACACACAAACGCTGGAGGAACTTGGCAGTTCAAGCAGCATCTCTGGAGAGGAATAAAGAATCAGTGGTTTGGTTTGAGGCCTTTCATCAGGACTATTCAAAAACCCTCAGCCTCCTCACCAGCCCAACTCTTTGTTTCCTTCTGTTCAGTGTCAGCCTCTCCCTGTCGTAAAGCAGCAAGCTATTATCCAAAAACAATTTATTTAACGAGATGGGCCCTTCCAGCCTTCTGAGCTACAGTGCACTGCCACTCCTGATTTAGCCCTAGCCTAGCTACAGGACAACTTACAATGACCAATCAGCCTACCCAGACATCTCTGGACTGTGGAGGGAAACTGGAGCACCTGAAGAGATCTGGTGTGGGTGTATAGATTCCTTGCAGATGACGTCAGGATTGAACTCTGATGCCCCAAGCTGTAATAACATCACACTTACTGCTACAATACCGTTAAGGTCTAATTGATCTATGATGATGCACGGAATTCTTTTGATTCCTGAGTCGACCCGCAAAGCAAACCTCCAGATCAAAGTAAATCAGGAAGCGCTGGGAGAAAGTTTTGGCAGGCTGGGGAAATCAGGTTGATATCCCCAGTGATCTTCTGAGTGAGGTATATTAAAAAAAAATACAGCCAATTAGCAGAAATCTAGCTGACAAAAACAACAGCAACACTTTTGAATAGTGCAATGATTCTCAAACTTGAATGCTTGGCCAAATTGCTTTGCACGCCCGCTGAACTCAAGGTGTAAACTGGGTGTGAAGTCACACCTCCAAATGATTCTCATTGACATTCTTTCACAGTGGCCAACACCAGCTACACCAGAGGGAAGTGACACCACATCTATTACACAATCAGAAAAATCCATCAAGAAAGTCAAGGTCAGAAAGGATTTGTGCTCAACAGCTTGAATACTCTTGGCGTAATAACTGTGAAACTGAACGTAGAACAGTACAGTACAAGCACAGGTTCATCAGCCCACAATGGCATGCTGAGCTAATTACTAACGAACATACAAAAAACTGCTGGATAGGAACACAGCAGGCGAGGTAGCATCTATGGAAAAGACTAGATGTTCCAGGCAAAGACGCTTCATCGGAACGGAGAAAAAAAGATGAAAAGTAAGAAGGTGGACAGACAGACATACTTTACGAGGGAAACTGAGTTTTGTTACAGTCGCACCAACCAAGAATAGTGTAGAAATATAGCAATATAAAACTATAAATAATTAAATAATAATAAGTAAATTATGCCAAGTGGAAATAAATCCAGGACCAGCCTATTGGCTCAGGGTGTCTGACACTCCGAGGGAGGAGTTGTAAAGTTTGATGGCCACAGGCAGGAATGACTTCCTATGACGCTCAGTGTTACATCTCGGTGGAATGAGTCTCTGGCTGAATATACTCCTGTGCCTAACCAGTACATTATGGAGTGGATGGGAGTCATTGTCCAAGATGGCATGCAACTTGGACAGCATCCTCTTTTCAGACACCACTGTCAGAGAGTCCAGTTCCACCCCCACAACATCACTGGCCTTACGAATGAGTTTGTTGATTCTGTTGGTGTCTGCTACCCTCAGCCTGCTGCCCCAGCACACAACAGCAAACATGATAGCACTGGCCACCACAGACTCGTAGAACATCCTCAGCATCGTCCGGCAGATGTTAAAGGACCTCAGTCTCCTCAGGAAATAGAGACGGCTCTGACCCTTCTTGTAGACAGCCTCAGTGTTCTTTGACCAGTCCAGTTTATTGTCAATTCGTATCCCCAGGTATTTGTAATCCTCCACCATGTCCACACTGACCCCTTGGATGGAAACAGGGGTCACCGGTGCCTTAGCCCTCCTCAGGTCCACCACCAGCTCCTTAGTCTTTTCCACATTAAGCTGCAGATGATGATGATGTGGGGGAGGGGAAGAAGAAATACAAGCTGAAAACAGGAGAGGGGGTTGAAGTAAATTGCTGGGAAGTCGACTGATGAAGAGACAAAGGGACTCTGATAGGAGAGGACAGAAAACCACGGATGAAAGGGAAGGGGAAGGAGCACTAGAGGGAGGGGATGGGCTGGCAAGGAGATAAGGTGAGAGGGGTAAACAGGAATGGGAAATGGAAAAGGACAAAGGAGGGCATTTACCAGAAGTTTGAGAAATCAATGTTCATGCCATCAGGTTGGAGGCGAACCAGACAGAATATAAAGGTGTTGGTCCTCTAGCCTGGATGTGGCCTCATCGCAACAGTAGAGGAGGCCATGCACTGACATGTCGGAACAGAAGTGGAAACAGAATTAAATGGGTAACCACTTGGAGATCCCACTTTTTCTGGCGGAAGGAGTGTAGGTGCTCGGTGAAGCAGTCTCCCAATCTACGGCGGGTCTCAATGATATACAGGAAGCCACACTGGGAACACTGGATACAGTAGATGACCCTAATGAACTCACAAATGAAGTGTCACCTCACCTGGAAGGTCTGTTTAGGGCCCTGAGTAGTACTGAGGCAGGTGAAGCACTTGTTCTGCTTGCAAGGTTAAGTGCCAGGAGGGAGATCAGTGGGGAGAGATGGCTGGACAAGGGAATCGCATAGGGAGCAATCCCTGCGGAAAGCAGAAAGTAGGGGCGGGGGGGTATGATGTGCTTGGAGGTGGGATCCCATTGGAGATGGCGGAACGTATGGAGAATTATGAGCTGGATGCAGAGTCTGGTAGGGGTGGTAGGTGAGGAAACCTATCCCTGGTGGGACAGTGGAAGGATGGGGTGAGGGCAGCATTGATGGTCAAGGAAGGGAAGCCCCTTTCTTTGAAAGACATCTCCTTAGTTCTGAAACTAAACTAATCTCTTTGGATGCACAATGTCCATACCCTTCCATTGTCTGCACATTCATCGGCCTAACTAAAGCCCCTCTAACGTTTCTACCTCTCCTACTACCCCAGTCACCCACCACTCTAAACATTCATCTTGCCCCTCACATCTCGTTTGAAATTACCCCCTTTCACCTCAAATGCATGTCTTCTGGTATTAGACATTCTCAACCCTGGGAAAAAGATACTGTCTGTTTACCTATCTGTGCCTCACATAATCTTACAAACTTCCATCAGATCTGCCCTTGACCTTGCCACTCCAGAGAAAACTACCCAAGTTTGTCCAACCTCCTGCTCTCTAATCCAGGCAATACCCTGGTAAACCTCTTCTGCATTCTCTTCAAAGCTTCAACATCTTTCTGATAATATAACAACCAGAACTGTATGCAATACTTCAGGTGCAGCCTAACTATAGAGTTTTATAAAGCTGCAGAATGGCACAACTCATTTCGGAAGCAGCTAAAACGAGAGCTGACGTGTGATACTGACATCAAAATTTATGTGTTTGTATCAAGTTTGATCACCACTTGATATCAGTCTCATATTTATTGATATTTTACTGTTTGAATCAATGAAATGACCCAAGGGCTGCTGTTTAAAGGAATAAGCAGTATTAAAAGTTAAGTTGTATTTTTACAGTACATTAAGATTTTTCCTCTGGTGTGTTAGGAAAATGGAAGGCTGTGTGGAAGGGCAGGGCTAAACTGATTTCAGAGTATGTTAAAAGGCCAGCACAACATTGTGGGCTGAATAGCCTCTAATGTACTGTCACGCTGTGCGTGCTCTCATTAGCGTAAAGCTCAATGGGGAAAAGCAAAGATACAACACCCTTTCCTAGCATTAATGCTGCTAAAAGAGGAAAACTGCTAAATACAAGTTTTACTGTGGTTACACTACTTGGACAACTTTATGATTCACTGCTTGTAAATAAAGCGAAAATCATTTGAAAAATACTCATTAAAATAAAACTGCTACTTCAATTTTTAAATAGCTTCAGTGAAACAGCTCCATACCAGGAAAACAACTTCGGAACCCCCAGGCACACATTTTCCAGTTCAGGTGCTGAATAATTTCAGCTTGAAGTGATCACAGTGCTCTCGCTTCACACTGAAGGAATTAATTACCTATTCTGACAGTTGCTCGCTCCATGAAGAGAGGATCGGAAAAGGGGACAGGGAATAGAGGCAGTGTGCAGAAATAGCATACTGCACTACACGTTAATCTGTTATAGCATTCGGTCCAAGTGAAGTGTGAATCAAGCACTAATTGATTGGGGGGGGGGGGGGGGGGAGGGAGAAGAGAGTAAACACACTCAATGGCTCCACCATAATTTCAGAATTTCATTGGTTTCAATATTTTGTATTTTACTTACTTTTATTACAAACTGTTTGTAGATGTGCTTCCAGATCAAAGATTCCAGCTACGAAGTACATCAATTTCTCCTTCCAAAGCAAGAAAAAACTGAATCCTTCTGAGCGTCTATTAGTTTCCTATTTTTAATTCCATTCCTTGCTTGCAACAAAACTTTTCTATTTGCTAATATTGTATTGTTACACCACAAACAAATTTGAGGACGTACCCTGGGCCCAATATAATGATACAACTACAAAAAAAGGCATGCCAGCAGCTATACTTCATTAGGGCTTTGAGGAGAATTGGTATGTCACCAAAGACTCTCGCAAATTCTTACAGATGTACTGTGGAGAGCATCATATGGAGGATCCACTGCACAAGACTGGAAAAAGCTGCAGAAAGTTGTAAACTCAACCAGCTCGATCATGAGCCCTCTCCTCCCCTGCATTGAGGACATCTTCAAAAGGCGATGCCTCAAGAAGACAGCATCCATCATTAAGGACATGCACGGAGTAAAACAGGTGCATAAGAAAATCAAAAGTTACATCTCCTCAAGGAGTTTGCTATCTTTTTCCAGCTGATTCCTAAAATTCCATCAAAGCCTCAGGACAAAAACAGAGACAGAATCAAGGGATTATTTTTGGGTTGGGAGCTCTAACCCACTGGGTTGCCACATGGACTGGAGCTGGGAACCAGTTGCTCACTATCCTGATTTATGATGGGTGAAGAGAACTAGCCAGGATATTCTCCAGTGTGGGTCTACAGAAGTTTGATGAAGTTTTAGAGGACATGACAAATCTGTGCATACTTTTTTTAGATATATAAGTGCACAGTGGAGCATATCCTGACTAAATGCATCAAGGTCTGTTACAGGGGAAGACAGTATTTACCCAGTACACTGGGAACCCCTACTTGCGTGATCAATGGGAGGCTCACCTACTACACCGCCGCTACCTCGGAATTGGCATTGGGGGTGAGGGAGAAGGGCCGACGTCCTGGTGAGGTTGAGACAGCATGCTAATCGGCCGCCGCTCCCTAGCATTCTCCCTGTTCCAGGCGGACGGGCCAAACATCCTCTCTGGAAAGAGTAAAGGAGGTGGGGTATGCTTCATGGTCAATAATGCCTGGTGCGACCCCCAGAATGTTCATGCCCTCGATTCCTGGAGACTGCACACCCGGAGTCTGCCTTCATCATTGCCGGTGACTTTCATAGAGCGTCGCTGACTAAAGTCTCTCTGAAGTTTTGTCAGCACATCCAGGTGATAGCACACTCGACCACTGCTACTCTCCCTACACAATGCTTACAAAGCACTCCTTCAACCCCCATTTGGAAAATCAGATCACTCCTCCATCTTGCTGCTGTCAAAGTACAAGCAGAAGCTGAAACAAGAGGCGGCCATAGTTAAAACCGTCTACTGTTGGTCTGAACAGTCGGCCTCCCTGCTTTGATGATGTCAACTGGAATGTCTTCCATGATGAGGATATCTCCGAGTTCATGGATGAAGTCACAAGTTTCATCCAGAAGTGTAACGAGGATGTTGTCCCCAGAAATCGGTCAGGGTCTATCCAAACCAGAAACCCCGGATCAACAGTTCCGTGCGAGCAGCACTTGCCGCGCAACACAGAGCTTACGTTGCCGGTAATCAGCAGGAACTCAAGAAATGCAGTTACGATCAGCGCAAAGTCATCAAGGCAGCGAAACGACAATACTGAGACCAGATCCAGACGCATCTTTCCACCAACAACACACACAGTTTATGGCAAGGTCTGCACACCATCGCAGACTTCAAAGCTGAACGCAGTGGAATTTCCAATATCGCTGCCTCTCTCCCAGATGAGCTAAATCTTTTTTACGCTCGATTTGATGTGGCCAACACTGAGCCTCTGAGGAGACCTACAGCTGATGCGATTTGCAGCTTGGTCATCTCTGAGGCCAAAGTACGCAGGTGGACAGTCGCAAGCCCTCAGGACCGGACAGCATTCCAGGACGGGTATGCAGGATGTGTGCGGCACAACTGGCTGGTGTGTTTACAGACATTTTTAATCTCTCCCTCTCCCAGTGTAACATACCCTACTGCTTCAAAACACCCACCATTCTTCCTGTACCTAAAAAGACCAAAGTAATATGTCTGAACGACTGGCGTCCTATCGCACTCACCTCAATAATAAGCAAATGCTTTGAGAGGCTGGTCAAGGACTACATCTGCAACATGATACCACCCACACTGGACCCTCCACAATTCGCCTACCGACACAACCGATCGACAGACGATGCAATAGCCACAGCTCTACACACTGTCCTTGTATACCTGGAGAAGAAAGATGCTTATGTGAGAATGCTGTTCTTGGACTACAGTTCAGCATTCAACACCATAATTCCCCACAGGCTCGACATGAAGCTCAGAGACCTCAGTCTTCACCCTGCCTTGTGTAGTTCGATCCTGGACTTCCTGTCAGATCGCCGGCAGGTGGTAAGAATGGGCTCCCTCACGTCTGCCCCTCAACACACAAGCTCCTCAGGGCTGTGTCCTAAGCCCCTACCTTCACTCTCTGTATACCCATGACTGTGACTCCACCCACAGCTCCAATCTGTTAATCAGATTTGCTGATGACGCTACACTGATTGGCCTAATCTCAAATAATAATGAGGCAGCCAACAGAGAAGAAGTCATCACCCTGACACAGTGGTGTCAAGAAAACAACCTCTCCCTCAATGTCGCAAAAACAAAGGAGCTGGTTGTGGATTACAGGAGGAATGGAGACAGGATAACCCCTATTGACATCAATGGATCTGGGGTTGAGAGGGTGAACAATTTTAAGCTCCTCAGCATCCACATCACTGAGGACCTCACATGGTCAGTGCAGACCGGCTGTGTGATGAAAAAGGCACAACAGCACCTCTTGCACCTCAGATGGTTGAAATAGTTTGGCATGAGCCCCAAAATTCTAAGAAATTTCTACAGGGACACAATTGAGAGCATCCTGACTGGCTGCATCACTGTCTAGTATGAGAGCTGTACTTCCCTCAATCGCAGGACTCTGCAGAAAGTGGTGTGGACAGTCCAGCACATCTGTAGATGTGAACTTCCCACTATTCAGGACACATACAAAGACAGGTGTGTAAAAAGGGCCCGAAGTATCATTGGGGACCCGAGTCACCCCAACCACAAATTGTTCCAGCTGCTACCATCCAGGAAATGGTATTGTAGCATAAAAGCCAGGACCAACAGGCTCTGGGACAGCTCCTTCCACCAGGCCATCAGACTGATTAATTCATGCTGACGCAATTGTATTTCTATGTTATATTGACTATCCTGTTGTACATAACATTTATTATAAATTACTATAAACTGCACATTTAGGTGGAGACATAACAAAGATTTCTACTCATGTACATGAAGGATGGTATTGAATAAAGTCAATTCAATTCAAAGTCTCTTACCATCTCGGTCATGCTCTCTGACATTGGGAAGAAAGTAGAAAAGCAAATTCAGGAACAGTTTTTACCCCTCAACCATTCAGCTCCTGAACCAGTGTGGATAACTTCACTCACTTCAACATTGAACTAACTGCACAACTAATGGACTCATTTTCAAGGACCCTACAACTCATGTTCTCAGTACTATTTATTTAATTTTTTTGTATTTGAACATTGTCTTATGCATATTGTTTTTTGCCTGTCTTCGTGTGTACAGATTTTCGCTGATTCTATTGCATTTCTTTGTGCTACTGAGAATGCCTGTAAGAAAATGAACCTCAGGATAGTATATTACCCGAGTATAATACGTCCAGGGTATTAAGAAAAAACATCCACTTTTGCTACAAAAGAGTGTGTGTAATATTTTTAAATGGTGGAATGCAGAGACAAGAGACTGCAGACGCTGGAACCGGGAACAAATAAAAACACTACTGGAGGACGCTCACAGGTCAGGAAGCACCTTTGGAGGGAAATGGATAGTTCAGGTTTTTTTTCAGGTTGAGACCTTCTATCTCTCGTTGTTCAGTGGGATCGATATATAGATAAAGTTTTATTTGCCACATGAACATCAAAACAATGTGAAAAGCGCCTTTTTGGGTCAACAACCAACACAGTCAAAGGATTTTGCTAGGTGGAATCCCACAAGAGTCGCCATGTTTCCAGCGCCAACACAGCAAGCCCACACCTCACTAACCCCAACTGTCTGTCTTTGGAATTGAGAGGAAACAGAACAAAAGCACCCACTGAGAACCCATCTGGTCATGGGGAGAATGCATGAACTCTTTACAACAGCGGCCGGAATCCAACCCCCATGATCACTGGCACTGTGGAGTAACCGCTATGGCATCATGTCACCCCTTATCTTGTACACAATTAATGACGTTAACACACAGGTAACATTCCCAGCAAGCAATTATGGGAAGCAATAATGGCCTTTAGTGTGTAGCTTAGCAAACAATTAGAAAAAAGTGGCCTACTGACTTTTACAGCAAGAGTGTTTGGACTAGTTGAACAAAAGCTCCAATTCTACTCAGCCCTCTGTATATTGTATACTGCCCTCCGTACTGAATGAAGAATATATTTGCAATTGAGTGTAATGTGGAGAGATTAAACAGACTGAGTATGTAAGTTATAAAAATGAGAGGTGATCTCATAAACATACAAAATTCTCACAAGCCTTGACAGGGTATTGTTGTTTCAGCTCACTCAAGAAGCAGAAGGTCAAAGTTGGCACAAATTTCTTCACAGACAACAAGCCTTGAGAATTCACTACCCTAGAGCAGTTGAATCATTGGAGAAATTTGTCAGATTTGTAGATATCTTTGTAGGACTTGAGGCAGAAAACTGGTACTGATGTAAAAAGAGAATCAGCTACGATGATCAGCGTGCACCTTCAAGCTCATGGACAGATCCCATCTCAGCATTATCACTTCTGAACAGACAAGACAGACTCTTGGCCTCACAATCTACCTCACTATGATCTTACACCTTACTATTTACCCGCAGTACACTTTCTCTGTAGCCTTTACACTTTACTCAGTATTATTATTGTTTTATCCTAGCCCAATGGACAGTTTTTCACTGTATCCTGGTACGCGAGACAATAATAAGCCAATACTGAAAGGCAGGGTAAATATGAGGGGTAACTTCTTCTATTTCTTATGAACTTATGTCACATTTACAAAATACCAGAATTCTGGATTCCACTCCCCTCCCCCACTGCTTAAAATAACCCCACAGACAGCAAATAGTAAAGGCAAATCACGCTGTGATTATAATTCTTAAGAAGCAGTATTAAGTTCCCTTTTCTTCCTGATCATCAACCGACTGCTCCATTGTTTCAGTGTAAAGCACAGGAATAATCAGCTCAAGCTATAAAACTGGATCTCCTGTTCCCCAGTGTCACCTTGGCTCCCAGGGGCATGGGAAACTTGATTTTAAACAGGCAATGCCAAGAGATTCAGTGGTTGCCCAGAAGCCAAAGAGGGAGGCAAGAGGGAATGAGAAGCCAGCTTTTATTCAGCCCCTTTCACAACTGAAAAACAGCTCAATAGCCTAAACAGCCAAAGAATTATTTCTGAAGGGTGGCCACTGTAGGTATCTTGGCAAATATTGCTGTCAAGTTCCACATCACAAGCACTCACAAACCCTATGTGCTATCCCCTCATTTCATGGAGTGAGATTGGTTGAGGGCAGGGGCTCCCAACACTTATTCCATGGACCCCTACAATTAACCAAGGGGTCTATGAACCCCTGGTCTAGGAGTACAAATGTCACTTTTGGTGCGATAGGTCCTGGGTTCAGATCCTGGACGAGCCCGAGCCCCCGTTTTATTAGCAACTGATCACATTCTATGGGCTGCATGGTAGCATAGTGATCAGCCTAACACTATTACAGCAACAGCTGCTGTTTGTACCTTCTTCCTGGGGCTGCATGGGATTTCTCCAGGTGTTCCATGCCAGAGGTGTACGGGGTAGTCGGTTAATTGGTCAAATGGGTGTAACTGGGTGGCAGGGACTCGAAGGGCCCGAACAATGCTAGATCTCTTAAAAATACACTTTGGGTGGGTAAAGACGTTAGTTTTACACTGCATCTTGGGGAATGGAAAGAAACTTTTCTTGCTCTTTGTGCCAAGTTCAGTAAAGGAAGAGACACTGAAAGCACACCTCAACAAAATGTACTACAGGTTAAGCATTTCAAGATTCAAGATTGCTTAATATCGTTTCCAGCACACAAGCTAAAGAGAGTGAAATAATTGTTACTCTGGATCCGATGCAGGACAAAAAAAGCAAACAATAAATATAAAAACTAAGATGGCTTATATACACAAAGTGATGCTCAGCCCAGGAGTGTTTGTACAGGAAATGTTAAAGCGGTGGTGGTTAGGGGTTTGGAGGGGTGGGTGAGTTTTGATCAGCCTTGCTGCTTGGGGAAAGTAGCTCTTTTTGAATCTGGTGGTCCTGCTATGGATGCTACATAGCCTCCCCCCGATGGGAGTGGGACAAACAGACCATAAGCAGATCCTTCGTGATGTTACTGGCCCTTTTTGGGCTCCTTTCTGTATTTATGGCCTTGACGGCGGGTAGGCCGGTGATGCGTTGGGCAGTTTTGTCTACCCGTTGTAGAGCCTTTCTGTCCGCCGCCGTCAAACTTGGTCATCGCTGCTCACTACCCAGGGACACAAAGCCAAATACAAAATATAAAGAGTCTCACTGCCATGCTGGATAATAAGATCAAGCCAGGAATTTAGACTGGGCGCATGAAAAAAGACAATCCCATCATGGTGGGTGTAGGGGGATGACCTCACTAGCCAGACTGGTCACTGCTCTGCATCCTAGGCATGCTACACGATGACATGAAGTGATGATTTTAACCAGGTCCACCACGGAGCCACTGTGAGTACAGACTGGTGCCAAGGAAGGCTGGGACATTGCCATGACATCTCAATCTTTCCTCACACCTCATGTCCTATGGCGGGGCCAATTTGAATGGAATCTCTGCAGCCTACTTTGGCTCCGCTCCAGAGTTATTCCAACCTACGACAGTCATCGACACGCAGTATATAAACAACACCAGAAGCAGATTTGGAGGCCAAACGCCAAGTCACTGGCTAGCCTTTCACTGAAGTGCCGAACCAATAGATGTCGTACTAAATTCCTGCAAGGCTAATCTACCCTCATTGTACAACATCACCCACAATAATCTTCCAAGAGGACCACAACCTTGACATGAGCCTCAGTGACCTGGAGAGCTATGATAAGTGGAGTCAGGGCTTTATGCGTTGGCTCTTGGTAGGATCATCCAAGCCAAACAGGTCAAAGAGTAGAGGCTAGACTACGGGTGGCGCACCAGTCCTCCAGGTCTGGTGGTTCAGCTCAGCGCCAAAAAAAACCCTGACAGGAACGGCAATGAAGAATCCGAGCACAAAGGTATTCCTGAGTCTCCACCCAGAACCTGCATGACTGACAGTAGTCTAAACAGAGAGGAAGCCACTGACACGATGAAGGAAGCCCTGAATATGACCAAAGAGAGAGGAACTTCATTGATGCCCCAAACACTTGTGGTGTAATGGGCAGTAAGTAATAGTCCCATCAACAAGAACATTCACAAGATCCAGGAAAATGTGGAAATCCTCTTAAAGCCATTGGCAGAATAAGAAACACAAAATCAGCCTCCTCTCTAGCCAATATCCCCATCACAGAGACATCAATTACACAAACGTAAGGGACATAGTATTTACACACCCATCATTAGACTGACAAAGCTACTCTCAGCTCCATCATGGCAAACGAATTTAAGAATGCAGTGAATCAGGCTGCCTTAGAAAAATACAAACATGCCCACCATTAAAGAGGGGAACGTCATTCAAGACGGGCACCACCATAGTGCAGCAGTTAGCATGACACTATTGCAGCACAGGGTGAGGGAGTTCAGAGTTCAGTTCCGACATCTTCTGTGAGTATGTCCTTCCTGTGAACGCATGGGTTTTCTCCTTGTGCTGCAGTTTCCTCCCACAGTCCAAAGACACCAGTTGATAGTTCAATTGGTCATTGCAAATTGTCGAGATTAGGCAAGGGGTGGGTCGGGGGTTCCTGGGCAATGTGGCTCAAAGGACTGGAAGGGCTTATTTTGCACTCTCTCTCCCTAAATAAATACATCAAATAAGACTCCACTGGATCTTAAAGACAGTCACTTCGGGCAGATGGGGCTCATCAGCTGTGGCTGGCAGTTCATTTATATCAAATCTCCGCTGCCTTGTGGCCATACCTACTCCGGGGAAAAGTTCGGAGCGGGAATCCCTAAAGGAAGTCCTACGTTGACTGGCAACACGTGCGATGCCACTGGTGTAAACTGTATCAGTCTCTGCCGTTCCTTTGCATTCATCAGGGGCATGGAGACAGCTAACTTGCAACATCCATCGTAGGCTTCGGCTCTGGATATGTATCAGACATAGCTCTGCATTCCATTGACAATAGAGCTCCCCACACGCACCAAGCTAGAGAATTACGTGAACACACTTCTCCTCACTTAGCCCACTCCTAGTTCTACAAGTCCCTCTTGACTCAAAGCATGGGGAAAAAAGAATTCAACCAAAAAGAGACTCAAGCACAAAGCACCCATAGAACACTACAGCACAGTACAGGCCCTTCAGCCTTCCATGTTATGCTGACCCATATAATCCTTTTAAAAAAAAGTACTAAACCCACACTACCCCATAACCCTCCATTTTTCTTTCATCCATGTGCCTGTCCAAGAGGCTCTTAAATACCCCCAATGTTTTAGCCTCCACCACCATCCCTGGCAAGTCATTCCAGGCACTCACAACCCTCTGTGTAAAAAACTTACCCCTGATGTCTCCCCTAAACTTCCCTCCCTTAATTTTGTACTTATGCCCTCTGGTGTTTGCTATTGGTACCCTGTGAAACAGGTACTGACTATCCACCCTATCTATGCCTCTCATAATCTTGTAGACCTCTATCAAGTCCCCGCTCATTCTTCTACACTCCAAAGAGAAAAGTCCCAGCTCTGTTAACCTTGCTTCATATGACTTGTTCTCCAATCCAGGCAACATCCTGGTAAATCTCCTCTGCACCCTCTCCATAGCTTCCACATCCTTCCTATAATGAGGTGACCAGAATTGAACACAATACTCTGAAGTGCGGTCTCACCAGAGATTTGTAGAGTTTCAACATGACCTCTCTACTCTTGAACTCAATCCCCCTGTTAATGAAGCCTAGCATCCCATAGGCCTTCTTTAACTACCCTATCGACCTTGAGGGATGTATGGATTTGAACCCCAAGGTCCCTTTGTTCATCCACACTCTTAAGTAACTGGCCATTAATCCTGTATTCAGTCTTCTGGTTTGTCCTTCCAAAATGCATCACCTCACACTTGTCCGGATTGAACTCCATCTGCCATTTTTCTGCCCAACTCTGCAGCCTGTCTATATCCTCTCTAACCTTTGACCACCTACAGCTCCATCCACAACTCCTCCAATCTTCGTGTCATCCGCAAACTTACTCACCCATCCTTCCACCTCTACATCCAGGTCATTTATAAAAATCACAAATTTCAGGGGTCCCAGGACAGATCCCTGTGGCACTCCACTAGTCACCGACCTCCAGGCAGAATACTTTCCTTCCACAACTACCCTCTGCTTTCTTCCTTTAAACCAATTTTTTATCCAAACAGCCAAGGTTCCACTTATCCCATGCCTCATGACTTTCTGGATGAGTCTCTCGTGAGGGACCTTGTCAAATGCCTTGCTAAAGTCCATGTAGACCACATCCACTACCCTACCCTCATCAATTTCTTTTGTTACCTCTTCAAAAAACTCAATCAGGCTCGTGAGGCACTATTTTCCCTTCACAAAGCCATGTTGACTATCCATGAGTAGACTGTACTTCTCCAGATGTGCATAGATCCTATCCTTAAGAATCCTTTCCCGTAGTTTGCAGACCACTAACATAAGACTCACTGGTCTATAGTTCCCAGACTTCTCCCTATTACCTTTTTTAAACAAGGGAACTACACTTGCCATTCTCCAGTCCTCCGGCACTTCCCCTGCAGCCAAACAGGATTCAAAGATCATGGCTAATGCTCCTGCGATCTCTTCTCTCAATTTTCCCACAACAACCTGGGGTGTATCATACCCATGTTGATTGATGTCTGGGCTGAGCAGCCACACAGCTGTGTTGAGCAATGTTGCAGTAACCAACCGATCACTGGCAGAACCTTGCAAACGTCAAAGAGCAGACCCGATTTCTTTAAAAATTGGCAGGCACAAGGTTCTTTCTCTGCTCTCAACACATTCCTATGCTTCACCCCATACCCAGCACCCACACGAAGCTGATGGGAATCTTTGACTGGAGCAGTGAAAAACTCAGTTTTGCAGTTAAAGAGTCAATGGTGTGTTTCTTCAAGTGCTAAAGTTTCCCTCACTTGACAGCCTACAGAGGACACACAGCAGTCTGCAGTTTGTAAGACAGCTGTCAGAAGTTCACAAATTAAGAGCTCAAGCTCCTATAAACCCTCTGGCATTTTTATTTCCTCTCTCCTGTTGCAAATATTTATTTTATTGAGATATAGCATGATTAGGCCCTTCTGACCCTTTTGCAGTACTGCCTCCAGCCCCGAAATTAACCCTAGCCTAATCACGGGACAATTTACAATGACCAATTAACTACAACATCTTTGGACTGTGACCGGAAACCAGAGGATCTGGAGAAAACCCACACATTCCACAGGGAGGACGTACAGGGGACACCGCGATTGAACCCCGAACTCCAATGCCCTGAGCTGTAATAGTTTCGCACTATTCACTATACTATTTCAGGGCAGAAGATGCCAGCACAGTGACCAGTCTATGCTGTTCTGGGAAGATGTCGGATCTGGAATGTTCTGTGTAAAAACTGACTCATCCCAACACCAACATTGTTCCTCTTACTGCATCAGTGAGGCAGCTTCCCATTGCCTGCACAGGCCTGGGAGTGATCTAATATGCTGATGGAAAGGAGAAGTGACTTTACATCACCTTTGGAAGGCTTCACATTTGATTCTTTTGTAAACTTAGAATGATTAACTCCCAGAAAAAGCAACTACCCACAAACACTGTACATCGAGGTCTGATGTAATTGGAAAGATAAACTTAAAATGAAATGGTTAAGAAAACAAGAATGTAGCGTCAGAATCAGAATTAATATCACTTGCACACGTCATGAAATTTTTTTCACAGCTGTTGTGCAATGGAATGCATAATTTTAAAAACTAAATCACAATAAGATACATACACACATACACAAATTAAATTAAATAAGTAATGCAAAAAAGAGGGGTAAAAACTGAGGTAGTGTTCATGGATTCATTGTCTATTCCGATTTTTGATGGCACGGGGGATGAAGTTGTTGCTGAAATGTTGAGTGTGTGTCTTCAGGCTACTGTACCTCCTCTTTGATGGTAGCAATATCCTGGGTGGGGGGGGGGGGTCCTTAATGATGGATGCATTGCCTTTTGAATCTAGTGAGAATATATCAGATCCTTGGTATAATTGGGCCTTTGAGAAATAATCAAGAGTGTATTGTGTCATTTCTCCTTAATCACAGATCAGCAATGATTGCACATTAACGCACAAAGTTACAGAGTGCGTGAGAAAGGGAAAAATATGGAGTGGCAGGCAGTAACACAAGTACATGAAGTATTTAGAGCAGGTATATCAGTAAAGAGACGGGATACATCCGATAACACTTGGCTGGGAATGAAGGATATTTTTTCCTATTATGAGACACCAGAGACCGTCAGAATATTGTGGTCCAACACTGCAAAGAGCAATCAATCCTCATTCAGCTACATTTTAAAGTAGAGTAGCCATTTTATTAGGTCTCTCCTGTACCTAATAAAGTGACTACTGAATACATGTCTGTGGTCTTCTGCTGTAGCCCATCCTCTTCAACATTCAACACGTTGTGTGTTCAGAGATGCACTTCAATGCACCACTGTTGCTACACGTGGTTATCTGCGTTACTGTCAGCTTAATCCATTCTGGCTATTCTCTTCTGACAAGGTGTTTTCTGGTCACAGAACTGCTACTCACTGGATGCTGTGTTTTTCACACAACTCTCTGCAAAGTCTAGAGGCTGTTGTGAGCGAAAATCCCAGACGTTTCTGAAATACTCAAACCACCCCATCTGGCACCAGCAATAATTCCATGGTCAAAGTCACTAAGATCACATTTCTCCCCCATTCTGATGCTCAATTTTAACTTGACCTCACTTGCATGCTTTGAGTTGCTATCACATGATCACAGGATGTGGGAAGGCAGGGAGACGTCCAGTGTTCCTTATGACTACTACATGAAAACTGCATTAACATTAAGGAGCTGGAGCTGGACTGTATCATTCAGGATGCTGAGGGGGTGACAAATGGATCCTTGGCGAGGGTATAACTGTTCCTTGTATCCAGTGGGGACAGAGAGGTAGTCACACCCAAGGTGCAGAACACAGTAAACTCAGTGACAGTCAGGAAAGGGAAAGGGGTTAATGAGCCAATGCAGAGTACCCCTGTGCCGAACCCACAACTGGAATATCACTTTGGATTCTGTCGGGGGAGGGGGGATGTGGTTTGACCTGACAGAGGAAAGTCACAGTGGTTGGGTCAGGAAGGGGGAAGGAGAGGAAGACTGTGGTGATAAGCAACTCATTAGTTAGGGGAAGTGACAGGAGGTTCTGTTGGCGAGAATAAGATTCCCAGGTGGTATGTTGCTCCGGGTGCAGGGTCCAAGGTATCTTGGATGGAGTCCTCACATTAACTGGGAGGGTGAGCAGCTGGAAGTCATGGTCGTTGGGAGATTAGGATGAGTGACAAGGTTCTACATAGAGAGTTCAGGGCAGGACCTTCAGCGTTGTCATCTCAGGATTGCTACCGATGCCACGTCCTAGTGAGGCCAGCGCTCGGAAGATACGCAGTTTAATATGTGACTAAGGAGTTGGTGTGGGATGGAGGGCACAAGATTTTTGGATGATTGGGCTCTCTTCCGAGAAGTTGGGACTGTACAAAAAAGCCGATATGCACCTGAGCTGGAGGGGGACTAGTATCCTAGCAGGAAGGTTTATTAATGCTGCGCGGTGGGGCTTAAACTAGAGTTGTAGGGGAGAGGAACTAGAGTGCCAGAACAGTTCGTCAGACCTTGTGGAGGCAGATGCTGGTAAGACCTCAAAGTTAGGAATCGAAAGGTTGAGCATGGTGTAACTAGCGTCTTGAACTGCGTATATTTCAATGCAGGAAAGGCTGGTAACAGAGTTGAAGACGAGGTAGCTGGTTTACAAACAGAGGCAATATGGAGTGATAGGCTAAAATTAGCCAACAGAATGAGCTGCAATGTTAAAGACAGACAAAATCAAAAAAGGCAAATAAAGGACTGAAGGTGTTACATTTGAATTCGCACAGTACATGACATAAGGTAGATGAACTTATAGCAAAGTTGCAGATTGGCAGGTATGTTATTGTAGGCATCATTGAATCACAGCTGAAAGCAGATTACAGCTGGGAGCTTAATGTCCAAGGATACACATTATATCAAAAGGACAGGCAGGGAGGCAGAGGGGGTGGTGTTGCTCTGTTGATAAAAAAAAAACTGAAATGAGACCATTAGAAAGAGGTGACATACAGTCAGAAGGTGTTGAATCATTGCGGATAGATCTAAGGACTGCAAGGGTAAAAAACCCGACGGGAGTTGTACACAGTCCCCCAAACAGCAGCAAGGATGTGGTCTAAAAATTAAAATGGGAGATAGAAAATGCATGGCAAAAGGGCAATGTTACAATAGTCATGGGGGTCTTCAATAGATGAGGAAAATCAGATTGGTGCCGGATTCCAGGAGGGGGAATTTCTAGAGTGCCTACAAAATGGCTTTTTAGAGCAGCTGGTGGTTGATCCCACTAGGGGATCAGCTACTCTGGATCTGGTGTTGTTCAATGAACCAGAATTGATTAGAGAGCTTAAAGTAAAAAAAACCCTTTGGGAGAAGCAATCACAAAATAATCAAATTCACCCTGAAATTTGAGAAGGAGAAGCTAAAGTCAGCATTACAGTGGAGTAAAGGGAATTACAGAGCCATGAAAGAGAAGTTGACCAGAATTGATTGGAAAAGAACACCAACAGGGATGATGGCATAGCAGCAATAGCTGGAATTTCTGGAAGCAATTCAGAAGCCATAGGATATATCCCAAAGAGGAAATAGTGTTCAAAAGGAAAGATAACACAACCATGGCTAACAAGAGAAGTCAAAGCCAACATAACAGCCAAGGGGAGGGCATATAATAGGGCAAAAATTAGTGGGAAGTTAGAGGATTGTGAAGTTTTTGAAAACCAATAGAAGGCAACTAAGAAAGTCATTAAGACCATTAGACGTAGGAGCAGAATTAGACCATTCAGCCCATCGAGTCTGCTCTACCATTCCATTATGGCTGATTCCAAATGCCCCTCAACCCCATACACCTACCTTCTCACTATATCCTTTGATGCACTGACCAATCAGGAAACGATCAATGTCCACCTTAAATATACCCACAGGTGGCCTCCACCACAGTCTGTGACAGAGCATTCCACAGGTTCACTACTGTCTGGCTAAAAAATTCCTCTCCTTAACTCCGCTCTAAAAGGTTGCCCCTCAATTTTGAGGCCACGCCTTCTGGTTCTTGATAGCCCCACCACAGGAAACATCCTTTTCACATCCACCCTATCTAGTCCTTTCAACATTTGGTAGGTTTCAATGAGACACCCCCCACCCCCTGCATTCTTCCGAAGTCCAGTGAGTACAGGCCCAAAGCTGCCAAATGCTCCTTATATGTTAACCCTTCATTCCCGGACTCTCTCCAATTACACCACACCCCTTCTGAGATATGGGGCCCAAAACTGTTGACAATAATCCAAATATGGGCTAACTAATGTCTTATAAAGGCTCAGCATTATCTCCTTGCTTTTATATTCTATTCCCCTTGAAATAAATGCTAACATTGCATTTGCCTTCTTTACCACAGACTCAATCTGTTAATTAAACTTCTGGGAGTCTTGCATGAGGACACGCTAAACCTTTGATATTTGAACCTTTTCCCCCATTTAGATAATAGTCTGCACTATGCACCCAAAATGCATTATATTCCAAATGCAAAATGCATTGTATTGCATCATCCAAACTTTACCATGCCATCAATTCCATTATCCAAATCATTGACGAACAATGTGAAAAGTAGCAGTCCCAGTAATAGCCCCCGCGGAACACCACTAGTCACTGGCAGCCAACCAGAAAAGGCCCCTTCTATTCCCACTCACTATCTCCTCTCTACCATTTCTCTACCCAAACCAGTAATTTTTCCTGTATTAGGATCACGGCTTTGTGCCTCTGGTGGACCGTGTCCTCTCCAGGGCCCAAGCCTGGGTGGGAAGATTTGAAGAACCGACTGTTGCCCATGCAGTGGGTTCCCCCTCTCCACGGCACTGATGTAGTCCAAGGGAAGGACAAGCACTGATACAGCTTGGCACCAGTGTCATTGCAGAGGCTGCCAGAGAGTAAACAACATCAAACTGCCTTATGGACCCCGGCTCCGGATTTCCCCCTTGGGGCTTACTTCCGAAGCCTTTTCCATGGGTGGGTATGGCCACAATGCAGCAGAGGTTTAAAATCAAAGTTTGCCAATTTTGACACTTTATCATTAGTCTCCAGTACCCTAAAACCTCATCCTTAAATAATAGACTTCACCACTTTCCCAACCACTGACATTAGGCTAACTGGTCTATAATTTCCTTTCTTTTGCCTTCCTCCTTTCTTAAAGAGTGGAGTGACATTTGCAATCTTCCAGTCCTCCAGGACCATGCCAGAATCAAGTGGTTCTTGACAGATCATGGCCAATGCATCCGTTATCTCTTCACCGACCTCTCAGGATTCTGGGATGTCGTCCATCTTGTCCAGGTGATTTATCAATTTAAGACCTTTGAGTTTGCCTAGCACTTTGTAATAGCAATGGCACTCACTCCTGCTCCCTGACACTCACGGACCTCTAGCACACAGCTAGTGTCTTCCACAGTGAAGACAGACGCAAATAACCATTAAGTTCACTTGTCATTTCTTTGTCCCCATTACTACTTCACCAGGATCACTTTCCAGTGGTCCAATATCAACTCTCACCTCCCTTTTACTCTTTATGTAACTGAAAAAAATTAGCATCCTGCTTCATATTATTGGCTAGTTTGCCCTCATATTTCATCTTTTCCCTTCTTATAGCTTTTTAGTTGCCTTTTGTTGAATTTTAAAAGCTTCCCAATCATTCAAGTTCTCACTCACTTTTGCTACCTTGTATGCCCTTTTCATGGCTGACATGCAGTCTTTAATTTCCCTTGTCAGCCACAGTTGCCTACAAATGCCATCTAAGAATTTCGTCTTCTACGGGACATGTCTATCCGGCTCCTTTGTGAACTATTTGTGAACAAAATGGCAGAACAACTGATTTAAGTATTTTGCACCAGTCTTCATTGTGGAAGACACTAGCAATGTGGTAGAAGTCCCAGATGTCAGGGGTCATGAAGAGTGTGAAGTTACCTGTAACTAGAAAGAAGGTCCTTGGGAAACGGAATGGTCTGATGGTAGACAAGTCACCTGGACCAGATGGTATACATCCCAGAGTTCTGAAAGAGGTAGCTGAAAAGATGGTTGAGGCATTAGTAATGATCTTTCAAGAATCACTAGATTCTGGAATGGTTCGGAAGACTGGAAAATTGCAAATGTCACTCCGCTCTTCAAGAAAGGAGACAGAAAAAAGGAAACTATAGGCCAGTTAGTCTGAGCCCAGTGGATGGAAGATGTTGGAGTTGATTATCAAGAATAAGACTTCAGGGAGACACATGATAAAACAAGCCATGGTCAAGCCCTCAATGGAAAACATTGGAATTCTTCAAAGAAGTAACAAGCAGGATAGACAAAGGAGAATCGGTTGACGTTGTGTACTTGGATTTTCAGAAGGCCTTTGACAAAGTTGCACAAGCCCATGGTACAGTATTACAGTAACAATTCTAGCATGGTTGATTGACAGGGGGCAGAGAAAGAGAATAAAGGGAGCCTTTTCTGGCTGGCTTCCGGTGACTCAGGGGTCTGTGTTGGGACAGATTCTTTTTACACTTTATTTCAATGGTTTGGATGACGGAATTGATAGAACAAGTCCTGCCGAAGGGTCTCAGCCCAAAACTGTATTCTTTTTCATAGATGCTTCCTGGCCTGCTGAGTTCCTCCAGCATTTTGTGTGTGTTGCTTAGATCATATATGTCAAACTCAAGGCCCGCGGGCCAAATCCGGCCCACGGTGGAATTATCTTTGGCCCGCGAGATAATATCTAATTACTATTAAAGCTGGCCCCAGTAATCGAAGCGCCTATGGCGTATGATATGGCTAATGCTGAGTTTATTCAGGTACCAGGTTTTCAGGGTTTTTAGTGTTTATTCGGCTGTCTTGCTCGGCAGTCTTCTTCATAAGAAACGGAATTTGTAAAGTGAAACTACTTTGTAGTTATAGCAGAGACTGAGACACATGAGAGCAGGCTGAAAAAACAGAGGCAACAATAGCTGCGTTCGCACGCGTCCGACTGATCCGGCCCGCATGAAGCTGCATTTTGCTCAATCCGGCCCGTGACCTAAAATGAGTTTGACACCCCTGGCTTAGATGATGGTTTTGTTGAAAAGTTTGCAGACAATATGAAGATAGATGGAGGAGCATCTTAAGGTATAGGTGTGCTCAATAAAGTTGTCACTGAGTGTACTTCTGCTGCTCTAATTGTCACCCAATAGATCAAAAGGTTGAAATGTGCACAGGTAGTTCACCTTGACACACAGAGAAGAAACACAAAGCTATTTAACAAAAAGCAATGTAGTGATTTTCTGACAAGACAAGGCAGCACTGTGGCTTGTTCGGGTTTGTGTAATTTGTCAACAATCCCATTTTTCTAAGCAGCACAAGTACACAGAGGTGACCATTCACTTGGGGTGGGACAGACATCCTCAGTAACTCAGACTTGAAAACAGGGTGACCCATTCTGTCAGTGGCAACTGGGGAAATGGGCTTCTACCCTGGAAAGCGGCCCATTGATGCCATGGAGCTTGAACATGGTTTGATGGGATAAATCATAGTATTATACAACACAGAAACAGGCCCTTGTGCTGACCAAATACTGCAGGTAATTGTTCTCCAATATTGGCTTAGGGTCATGTGCAGGTCAGGCTCAATCTTCTTTCTCATAGGGATTTCTTGAACTAGCTTCCTTCTTAAATAGCAAATCAACATATTAATTGGATGAAAACAAAATTCTTTGCAATTTTCACCACTTTCAATGAGATTCAGGCACCAACAAAACTTCCCTTTCAGCTTTTTGACAGGAGTATTCTTCTCAATGAGCCCTTGAGACATGGGAGCAGGATTAGGCCATTCGGTCCATCGAGTCTGCTTCTCTAATTGATCATGGCTGACTACCCCTTCTCAACCCCATTCTCCTGCCTTCTCCTCATAATCTTTGATGCCCTTAATAATCAAGAGCCTATCAAACTCCACCTTAAATACACCCAATGATTTGGCCACCACAGGCATCTGCAGCAATGAACTCCACAGATTCAGTATCCTCTGGCTGAAGAAATTCCTCCTTTTCTCTATTCTAAATGGACATCCCTCTATTCTGAGATTGTACACTCAAAAGGAAAGATTGTCTCTACATTCACTCTATCTAGGTCTTCCACATTTGGTAATTTTCAATGAGGTTCCACCCCTATTTTTCTAAACTCCAGCTAGTACAGACCTGGAACCTTCAAATGCTTCTCATGCATTAACCCTTTCATTCATGGGATCATTTATCCAGACACTCTCTTACACCAGCACTTCCTTCCTTAGATATGGAGCCCAAACTGCTCACAATACTCCAAATGTGGTCGGACCAGCATCATATATAGCATTTCATCCTTGCATTTATATTCTAGCCCTCTCGAAACTTATGCGTACTACCAACTCAACCCGCTACTTAACCTTTGGGAATCCTGTGCTAGGACCCCCAAGTCCCTTTGCACCTCCAATTTGTTAATTCTCTCCCCTTTCAGGAAATAATCTACACCTTTATTCCTTCTACAAAGTGCATGACCGTACATTTCGCTACACTGTATTTCATCTGACATTCTTTGACCACTCTCCTAACCTGTCCAAGTCCTTTTGAGTCCTGACGAAGGGTCTCGGCCCAAAATGTCGTCAGTGCTTCTCCGTATAGATGCTGCCTGGCCTGCTGTGTTCCACCAGCATTTTGTGTGTGTTGTTTGAATTTCCAGCATCTGCAGATTTCCTCGTGTTTGCTCCTTCTGCAGATTCCGTTTTCTCAACGTTACCCTTTTCTACCTATTTTTGTATTATGAACTGTAAACTTAGCCACAAAGCAATCAATTCTGTCATGCACATCAATGACATATAGTGTAATGTGAAAAGCAGCAGACCCAACACCAACTCCTCCAGGACACTAGTCACCAGCAACCAAGGAGAAAATATCCCCTTTATCCCTACTCTGCCTGCTGCCAGTGAGTCAATCTTCCATCCATGCTAATATCTTTCCACTGGCTCTTGTTTTGTCTAGAAACTTCATGTGCAGCTCTTGGTCAAAGGCATTCTGAATATCCAAATAAACAACGTCTGCTAACTCTCCTTTAACTATCCTACCTATTAACTTCCTCAAGAAATTCCAA
The DNA here is from genome assembly GCF_048418815.1 of Hemitrygon akajei. NCBI lineage: Eukaryota > Metazoa > Chordata > Chondrichthyes > Myliobatiformes > Dasyatidae > Hemitrygon > Hemitrygon akajei. The sequence goes on along the minus strand of NC_133142.1, from coordinate 71,402,145 downwards.
AAAGTTGTCAAGGAAGATCTCCCATTAAGAAACCATGCTGACTTTGTCCTATTTTATCATGTGCCTCCAAATACCCTCGCAACCTCATCCTTAATAATGGACTCCAACGTCCTCTCAACCACTGAAGTCAAGCCTATGATTTCATGTCTTTTGCCTCTCTCCCTCCTTAATGACTGGAGTGACATTTGCAATTTTCCATTCCTCTGGAACCATTTCCTGACTCTTGTGATTCTTGAAAGAACACCACTAATGCTGCCATATTTGATAGGAAAATGGTCTGAACTTTCATCTCCACAAACAATCCATTCCCCAACCCTAAACACCCCCCCCCTTAATACAACACTTCCCTGTGTAAATGCACCTGTCCTTGCCTTCCCTATTCAGGATTAGCCATTTCTTCCAGGTGAAACAGCAATTTGCTTGCAATCTCCTTCCACAACCCCAGTCTAACAAACTGGAGTCAGTGCTCAGGATGTGATCTCCATCACAACGTAGAAACCAGACTCGGGTTGGATGACCACTTTGAGGTGGTCTGGACCAGTCAGTTAACTGTCACTTTGTGCTGTCAGCTTGCCTCACTCTTATAAACAAAGGCCGTTTACTCTCAAATGTCGACTGTACTTCTCCCTATAGATGCTGCCTGGCCTGCTGCGTTCCACCAGCATGTTGTGTATGTTGCATGAATTTCCAGCATCTGCAGATTTCCTCGTGTTGCCGTTTACATGCCTTGGCCTCACTTGGTCAGAATATTTCTTTTGTCTTATCCACTCTTCGTCTTCCTCCATCCCCCATGCACCATGGAGAGCATGCTCTCTGGTTGTACCATGGTCTGGTACGGAGGGGCCACTGCACAGGATCCTGCAGTAAATCGCTAACCCAGCCAGCTTCATCATGAGCGATTGCCTCCCATGCATCGAGGAGATCTTTAAAAAAGCAATGTCTCCGAAAGGCCGCATCCATCGTTAAGGACCCCCATCACCCAGTTCATGCCTCTTCTCATTGCTGCCATCGAGGTGGTGGCACAGGAGAATGAATACACAATTGACACTTTAGCAACAGCTTCTTCCCCTCTGCCATCAGATATCTAAATGGACAGTGAACACACGAACACTACCTCACTTTTTTTTATTTTTTTACTCTTTTTGCACTACTTATCTTAATGTATATTTTTAATTGTAAAATATAATTTTTATAATCATGCATTGCAATGTACTACTGCTGCTGCATTACACATTTTTCACAACATATACCAGTGAAACTAAACTAACAAAAGTTCCAATCGCATTTGTTAAGAGTTCAACTCAAAGCCAACTCTCAGACGTGAGCATCCTCTCCTCGAACCCAATGTGCAACAGATTAAAAACATGACCACTGATCTGAATTTCAAGGGCACGTCACCCAATAGCACACCAGCTTCCTATCCTCGATGGCATGAATACACACAATTGATGCTTTAGGAACAGCTTCTTCCTCGCCACTGAATAGACAATGACCCCATGAACACTAACACACTAATTGTATTTTACTTTTTTTTACCCTTTTTGAACAACTTATTTAAATGTATATACCTTCGGGGGGGGGGGGGTGCAAGGTAGTGAAGAGGTTAGCGTAATGCTTTTACAGCGCCAACGACCTGGGTTCAATTCTACCATTGTCTCTAAGGAGTTTGTACTTTCTCCTCATAACTGTATGGGTTTCCTCCAGGTGCTCCAGTTTCCTCCCAGTCCGAAGAAGTAGGGGTTAGTAGGTTAATTGGTCACATGAGTATAATTGGGTGGCGTGCCAGAAGGGCCTGTTACGAGCCGTTTCTCTTCTATTACCATCCCATTTGAATTGTTGCCAGCGTGATCCAATATTTGCAATGCAGCCTTGACAGTGGTGCTGAGGATCCAGCCTAAAGCATCTTATTGTTTAAGGAATTGGCCTTTACCTACCTGAGCAATGATCTAATTTCATTACATGGAATTGCTTCACCATATAAAGCTGAATGACCTGCTCTTTTTTAGTTCTTTGGAATCACTTTTGATGGTCTCTGGGCCCCTTGAATGATATAAAACAGGGCATTCAGGTTAATAAAATATTTTCCTAGCAGTCATAACATTTGGATTGGAAGCCAAGGGAGAATTTATAAAATAAGACTCTCCCTGCCCTCCCCCCCTCCACCCACCTCTTCTCTTTCATTCAGCATGACAAACATCACCATAAATTACTTCACTGCTTGCCAGCTCCCCCAGTCTAAAATGCAAGTTCCTGAATCTCTCCAAGCAAACTCTATGGTACTTAGAAGATTGTTGTCTGGGAGACAACATTCCTAATCTGCTCAGCTCTGGAAACAGACCCGAGCGGGGGAAGAAAATGCCATTCCCAAAAACTGTATTAATAGCCAGTAAACAGGCAACGAGCATTCAGCTTCAATAACTCTTCCATTACCAAAGAACATACCAATGGCAATATTTCATCCCTGACACTTCACTTTGGAAAAATCAAACTTTACTTATTTTCCCAGTACAGTAAACCCCTGGTAGTCTCCAGCACACTCAGGACTTCAGTGCTGAAGGGCTTGCAGAGAGAACATACAACAGGCCATTCATCCCTCAGTGTCTGTGCTGTGCACAATGCTAAATTAAACTACAGTCAGCCTTTCTTATCCATGGGGATTGGTTCCGGGACCCCTCACTGATACCAAACTTCGCGGATGCTCAAGTCCCTTATTCAACCTGTCACAATGCGGTGGACCTTAGGACCCAGCAGAACCCCAGAACTTATTTAACCTGTCTCAGTGCGGTGGACATTAAGACCCGGCAGCGGAGCTCTGAATCCGCAGTGTTTCTGTTCACAAAAATAAACAGGATTGAAAATAAAGTGGAAATAATAAAGTGATCAGAAAGAGGTGAAACTCTATCAGTCATTGGAAAAGCATCAGGCTACGTCGGTCAACGATCAGAACAATTTTAAAGGATAAAGTGAGAAAGGCTCCGCCCCGATGAAAGTTACTATTATTACTAAGCAACGCAGTGGTTTAATTATTGGGTTTTGGAGTTTTGGGTTTTTGATCCTCCACAGCAACCCGGCACGGTGGAGATCGCACTCGGGAGCGGTCTGTCACTGGATTGAAGTCGGCGCTGAAACATACATACTTAAGTGTTTTATATGCATAGAAAAGGTAAAATATATACTATATACCAAGACAAACATTTGATAAACTGACGCTAAATAATACCGAATGTACCTGTCCCAACTTACTTAGTAAGAGAACTTCCGGTTTTTTTCGATTCTAATCCATGATAACTCACGCACATCCTCCCGTATACTTTAAATCATCTCTAGATTACTTATAATACCTAATACAATGTAAATGCTATGTAAAATAGTTGTTATACTGCATTGTTTAGGGAATAATGACAAGAAAAAAAAAAGTCTGTACATGCTCAAACAACCAGTGCTGGAAGAGCACTTCTGGATTCTCGCGATCCGCGGTTGGTTGAATCCGCGCATGCGGAATTTGCGGATAAGGAGGGCCGACTGTAAACTTTCTGCATGCACGCGATCTAAACCCTTCTTTTCCCTGAAAATTGAGTCACTGATCTAAAAGCTTCTTGAATGCCACTATCATACATGCTTCTAATTACACATGCAAGCGCTCTGTAAAAACCCTACAGAGGACAGAAAAAGCTGCAGAGAGGAGACCCCCCCGCCCCGCCCCCATTTGTGATCTTTACCTGTTGTGTTGCTGACGAAAGGCACAGGATCCCTACCACCCATCCACAAACTCTTTGATCCACTATAGTCCGGGAGGTAGTACAGGAGCATCAGGACCAGCATTACCAGACTACATAATGGCTTCCCCCCTCAGGCTGTTGCCACCAAAGTCTCATCACTAGGCCAGTTGTTCACCTGTGCTGCACACTACGTGCACTTTGAATTCTATGTTATCTATGGTAATATTTTGGTTCATGTGCTGCATTGATGTTTTGTGCGTATCGGGGGGAATGGTGTTTCACTTGGATGCATATACGCACACAGACAGATGATGATAAACTTGAACATCTTTGTTAATTTTTCCCATCACTATAACATTTTTCCCTCTTGCATTTGACATTTCTACCTTGGGGGGAAAGATTTGGGCTTTCTACTATATCTATGCTTCTCAATTTTTAAAGTTTCTATCAGTTCTTCCCCCTCAGCTTCTCATCCAAACTGAGGTCCACACACCCCTTGCTTAACGGTAACGGTCCATTGCATTGAAAAAAGTCAGGAACTCCTGCTCTAGAGAAATAACCCAAACTTGTCCAACCTCTCTGTGACCAATACCCCCCCCCCCCCACCCAAACCAAGCAGCACCCCAACAAATCTCTTCTGAACCCTTCCCAAAACCTCCAGATATTGGGACTAGTGAATGTTTTTCTAACTAATACACAAATGTTTTTAAGTTCTCCCCCCCCCCCCCCCCAATTTTAGCCAGTATTAAGATTTTTTCAGGGAAGTCAGTAGGTTTAGAGGGAACATTGCCACAGTATATTCATAAAGTAGCATTGCAAATATCACTTGTGGAGCCAGATGCTGAACAACTGGGATTTCCGAATGGTTGCAAGGCAGATTACAGGCCATCCACATGTTACCAACACTATATTTATGGGCACCACAAGCTCCCATAGTATTAAATTTAAAACTTCAATATACATTCATTCTCATAAACAGCAACTCTCTCTCTCTCTCTCTCCCTTTACTAGTTCTTTCTTATCAGTTATACGTACTTCTAATGGCATTTATTACAAAACATGGAGGAATAGTTCCCATAAGAACTCCATCAAAGATGGGCCCAAGCCCGGCTGCTAAAGGATGGGCACGAAGCTAGCAGCTCCATCCCGTAAAAACCCAGTGATACAGAAATGCCAACAGAAGCTCTAAAAACCTCATCCCTGGGAGAGGAAGGATATACCAAGTAGACAAGCTACACCTGGAGACAACATGAAATACTGGCCCAGGGCAGGTGAGATACAATCGGCGCGCTATGCCCCAGTAGGAGTGGTGGGTTTAAGAAGTAATCCCCATAACGTGTGGCTTGTGTATTTTCTACTTAGGAATATCTGTAATCGTGGAATCTGTTACCTGCTACAACCGGCGCAATGAAGCTTTTCTCTTCATTTGTACTTCATTTGCCTGGACGAAGACCAAGATAACATGCAAAAAGCCCAAGTGTACTTCCCTGCATTTCATAATTTTTAAAAACTCCTGTTGTCACTGTTAGGGATCACTCTGGGGTTATGAAATGATGCATAGCATAATTGTAGATCAATTAAAATGTGAACCAGTCTTCAGGAAATAAAACCTATGCATAATTTAAAGCCCAGCTGATACTTTGTCGCCAGTGAAACCATTGATTTATTTGGAGATGCAGCACAGAATAACCTTCCAGTCTCTCGAGCCAGCGACTCCCAACAGCTGCAATTTAACTCTAACCTAATCACGGGACAATTTATAATAACCGATTAACCAGAACATTCTTTGCACCGTGGGAGAAAACCAGGAGCACCCAGAACAGACCTACGCATTTCACAGGGAGGACATACTCCTTACGGAATCAGAGGGACTGAACTCTGAACACTGAGCTGTAAGTGTTGCACTACCCGCTACGTTACCACAGTACCCACAATCCTGTCCCGTTGAGGGAAGACAACAGGTGAATGTTGCTGTTCATTGTGAAAGGTGTATCCCTGGCACTTTGTGCACAGTTCAAGACAGGTCTGTGTTGTCACACCCTCTGGCTAGTTATATATTCATGGGGGCATCCTTAACACCAACAAAAAGGGGATATCTGCAGGTTGAGAGAATTTTGGAACTGACATCAGTATTCAAGAGGAGTTTTGCTAGTTCTGATGTTTTAACATTGTAAATCTGTAACACTGTAAATTTACCCAACTATATTCAAAATGTTAAAGTAGGTGATCACAGCAAATGAAACTGCAGTTAATTATGTGAACAGGTGTAGTACATCATGGCAGGAGAGTGAGATTCTTTCAGATCTTCCTGGATGTCCGGTAAAAGATTGAAATCTGCTAGTTGGGTTTGTCTTATTTAACTAACTAATCTTAACAATCAAAAAAGATTTAAAAGTAAATAACTTTCAGAGGGAGAGTAAAATGCGATCAGTAACCATCCTGAATTGTTGAATTATGTTCTCAAATATTCTACATTAGACAGACAGTAATTTTTGTTTACAGATGTTAAATGGAAACCAGATGTTTCCACCAATAAAGCTAAAAATGAGGGGGTTTAAAACCAAACGTTAATTACCAAGATCTGTTCAGAATCTCCCAAGGAGATGAACAGACATTGAGCAGCAAGACAAAGACTGCTGTGTTATTCTTTGTCTGCCTGCAAATCAATTTAATTACATTATCATTTAAATAAGGAGGCCTGATTGGCTCCTATGTCCAAGTAGCTGCTATTTTCCTCTTGGGAATCTGACATTATTTCCTACAAACAGTCTGCTCCTGTTCATGAACAGCTCAGTCAGCCACAGACCAACTGCACTTCCACGTGTCAGCTGATGCCCTCTAATCTGTCCCACTGAATCCGATTAATCGGCAGTTTTAGTTTAGTCTGAGCATCACACTAAATTTTTGACACCTTTTTGAAGTTTAACATACCATAGGAGATGGACAGGAGTGCAAGAGGAAGTCGCAGGGCCCACAGAATGACAGACCTGGAAATCTAATTCTGATTCTTTGTAAAGCAAATTCACAGTTCCAGCTTGAATAGATTTCCATCTCTGGGGGTTTACCTTGATTGTGTACCAATTGCTTGCTTTCATGAACTTAGTGGGGGGAATTTCCTCTGCTTACAGGAATTGCATACAAATACCTCTGGCAGAAAACAACAGCTTAAGAAAAGAGACAGGGAAAGTTAAGCAGAATTTTCTAAATTAAACCATGTCTTTATGAACTTTATGAACTCCACTGGGAGGAAAGGAGATACTTATTGGTTCCATTGAACTGATCAAGTGAATTCTGAACAGTAATTTGTCCTCAGTTGTATTAGCCAAGGGTCTGCTGTTACTTGGGGCTCTTGCCCAATGAATAAGTGACTGGACACTGACAAACTGATGATAACAAATCTTTAGGAATTTGAAGAAGTGCAGTCTATTTGTCATTTTCCAGTGACAATCCACACTCTTTCCAATCACCCACGTGTGAAAGGCCAGCAAGGAAAGTGTTTCAATGTCATCTGTCTAATGAGAAGAGAAGGAAACACGCTTAAATTACTCGAGCAGTCTGAGAACAAAAACACGAGCACATGGAGTTGAATAATATTAAACAAACTTATCATCAGGACGACGCATCTAGTCAGGTGCTATTGCTTCAGCCATCCATCTTCTGCTAATCTGTTTAAGACTGCCACTTTAACCAAATTTCCCTATTAACACATTCAAAGCTACAGGGTGGCTGTGGAGACTAGGGAGCAATAAATCCTGGGGTACAGTTGGAGCAAAAGTGCTTTAACAGTGCTGCTTCCAGCAGCAATTTGAAGGGCCAAATAGTTCTGGTATGGAAATTTCAATGCGCAGGAACACAAACTGTACGGACTCTGCTCGATATATCATAGGCACGCCCCTCCCATCATTGGTAATTGTCTAAATGAGGTGCTGCAATTATCCAAGATCTCCACCATCCAGGTCATGCAATCTGCTTGCAGCTATCATCCTGCAAGAGGTACAAAAGCCTAATAGCACCAGGTTCAAGAACACAATTTCCCTTCAACCTTTCACTTCTTGAACCAAATGGCAAAACCCTAATCACGATTTCAGTATAGCAACAGTTGGCACTGCAATGGATCTTGTTTCTTCTGTTCTAATTGTAATTCTTGTAAAAATTGTGCACTGTTTAATTTATGTGTTTCTTGGAATGTTGTGTATCTGATCCTTTGTTCCTACGACGCTGCCACAAGTGAGTTTCCCACTGTGCACGTCCACGCAAGCACTTGTCCACGTTGAAGGCAGAGTATAGGATTCACAGCAGTATGGAGGGACAGACGGATCTTCGGGTTCATGTCCATAATCCCTCAAAATTACCACACGTTCATAGGGTGGTTAAGGTGGCAAATGGTGTGTTGGACTTCATCAGTTGAGGGACTATATTGAAGAACCAGAAGGCAATATTGAAGTTTTATAAAACTGAGGTTAGACAATACTTGGGATGTTGTCTCAGTTCTGGTTACCTCATTATAAGAAGCATGTAGAAGCTCTAAGGAGGATGCAGAGATTTACCTGGATTAGAGAGCGTGTTCTATGAGGAAAGGTTAAGCAAGCTTCGGCTTTTCTCTCTGGGGTGGAGGAGGATGAAAAGTAACTTGAGAGAGGTGTATAAGATCCGTCTGTCCCTCTGTACCGCTGTGAATCCTGTACTCTGCCTTCAACGTGGACATGCACAGTGTGAAATAAGACTGAAACTGGGGGACATTTCAGAGTCTCTTAGGTAGGATGAATAAAAAAATAGAGGCCTATGGGAGGGTAGCATTAGATTGGTCTTGGAGTAGGTTAAAAGGTCAGCACAACATCAAAGGGCTTATACTATGCTGTACTGTTCTAAATGACTCAACTTTGACAAATGGTTTATTTCTGCTTTTTGGTAGTCATGACAAACATGTGGTCAGATGTCATCACTTACAAATAGCTCTGGAACCCAGTAGCCCAAAAGAAAACATTACTTCCGGGGACCAGCATACAGCAGGGCTGAATTTGTCCATGTTTGGAATTCACAGGCCATAGCAGATTCAACATGGACAGCGACAGACACACCCAAACATGGGAAGCCATCACTTCCCCAGGGACTTCCACTGGACAGTGATCAGAGGGGAGGAAACCCCTCTCACTTCTCCAGCCCAGGAGAACCAAGACCAGTTTCAAGCCATGTTCAGATCAAGTCTTCTGAATTCAATGTCCGAGGGCTGAAAGCTCCTGTGGAACTATCCCTTCACTGAGTCAAGGCAAGGGAGTTAACTTTACATGGATCAAATTTCATATGGAGTCAGGCCAAAATGGTAAACTGGGAAGCTATTTTGACTTTCATGTCAAAGCCCAGAGACTAAAAGGGTGTATTTTACAGGGAGCCAGATATATGGAATGCATTGCCAGGGCAATAGAAAACAGATCTAATGACCATGTTTAAGGGGCATTTATACAGGCACATCAGCAGGCAGAGAGCTGATGGCATATGCATCATCTGCAGGGAGATGGGATCATTTTCGATTGACATCATGTTCAGCACAGACCCCAGGACCTATTCCTCTACTCTGCCTTTCTATGTTCCAAAAACAAACAATGAGGTGGACTAAGTTGGCGAGTGGAATCAAGCTCACATTGGAGGGTGTACTCCGTCACTGCCAGAATAATACAATAAGTTGTTCCTCACCGTGACAAAATATATTTCCGCATCGGACCACCAAGGGCAGTTCAGTAGTTTTAGAGCACCAGTGTCAACGATCGGGATTCAATCCCCACCGCCGTCTGCAAGGTGTTTACAAGCTTCCCATGACTGCGTGGGTTTTATCCGCGTGCTCCGGCCGGTGAGCAGTGGGCATGCTACTGGCTCCAGAAGCACAGCACCACTTGTTGGCCACTCAGCACAGTCCTTATTGATTTCACTCATGTTTCAACGTACATGTTATAAATAAAGCTAATCTTTAAATTGGCAGATGCACATCTCACGGAGGCAACCAGAGTAACCTCTTTCCAGGCCCATCTAATGGTGAGCTTGGCAGGTCTCCCGATCCTTCAGCCTTGCCAGACCTCTCTCCTGGTGCTAATCTCATTGACACTAGGGTTTCTTTGGCTGGGAGCCATCTCCATGGCAGCTAGAATGGTTGGTGCTACCACCTGGCTGCCATGGGGAACATGCCCATCTTCTTGCCACAGTGAGAAGTGTTGGACGCTGACTTTAATTAACCCTGCTGCCAATTGGGAACTGCAGAGATCCCATTTTAGCACATTTTGTTCTGAGCATAAAACATCTCACACCATTCCAGAATTAATTTTTGCCCGTAATGAGATGTTTCGATTTAGTGTCAGTGCCAAACATATCAATGACTACGTACCCCAAAACAGATTTAACCCCGTTTCTGAGCATTAATTTCTGAACTAAATTTGGTTCCAACTCAAATCTGTTTTATGTAATTAGCAAAAAAAACATTTAGCATGCACTACCTGATCAATTGCGTCATCCTTCTCCCTCCCAGTACTGGCCTTCTGTTCTTCCAGTGTGGCCAATACATCCAATGGACCAAGCAGAAAGGGATTGCTTCCCACTACAACCTTACAATCAATTAACACAAAGCATTCAGAATATGAATATCAGACAATATTTTAGAAGGAATCCCTTGTCTTCCATCACTTTTAATTGCCACATGGCTCAAACCGAGCGTCCTCTTGTATACTATCCCACAAGGATCAGCAGCAGACCAGCAGCATTATCATGGTTTTGTCATGCAGAACATCTCATTTCATTTCCCGCTGGCATTTGAGAAACAGACACAAATTTTATTTCAACACCACACAAAAAAAATCCTTCAAAAAAAAAGATCAAAGAAAGTGGTAATCCAATTCCAAGGTAAAGCAAAATACTTCAGCTTGGTATGTGCTCAATGCTACAACACTTACTGAGGCTCAGGGAATTCTGCAGCCAGTCTGCTGGCTTTGCAGCTGTTAATTAGACAAGGTGGAGCTGCAGCTGGAATTCCCATCTGCTCAACATGGGCTGGAAACCTTATTCCATGCCTTGCTATCCCTTTCAAGTAATCAGGTACACATGTTCTTTGTACAACAATATGTCTGACGATGAAGACTTACCGAGTGGCATTGCACCAACTTGGGGAAGGGACCAACAGAACAGGACCTGCCATCCTGAGGAAAGTGGTACTCTACTTGGCCTCCAAAACCTCACCCAAATGGTCCTAAATCACACACAAATCGAGATGCTGAATACATGTTCAGCATGCAAGGCAATAACATTAAAATTGAATTCACTCAAATCTATACCCATGGAGTTTTCTAGTGAGGACTATTAAGGACCAGTATACCTCCTTTTCGCTTACAGTCTTAAAACTGTCTGGAGCGTCCGGTCGCTGGTTAACTTCAGTTTACCTTCAGTTTACCTTCACAGCTTCTGCCTTCAGTGATGTCAGCATACCATTATACTTGCACAAACACAAACATGTCCGTGGAGTGACAGAACAATGGCTCCAGTAACTTTCTTCGTGTTACTGAGTTACAGCAATAGTTAATTTGACAAGTTGCCAAGGACCCAGCCCTTCAACCTACACTACTGAGACAACCAATAGCTATGTTGTACAGGATTGTAGGCCAGCCTAGTTTTGGCATCAGGTTTGCCACAAAAACATGATTTAATCCCAAAGTTTCTTTCACAGGGTGCAATTGGTAGCGACCATGCCCTCAGAGAATCCAGCCTATTCTTCATTTCTCTCTCTCCCTGGGGGATTGGTGAGCAGAACACAAGTACCCATGTTTCACATGTTTGGTAAGAAGGTCTGGAGATAAGATGAAGGGATATTTGTCAAGGTTTATCACAAACACTGAGGGCCCAGCCATATAGGCTTTGCCAGGGGAACCAATCAAATCATTAACTGTTCCTGGAAAACAGTCAACATACTGAAGGAGACTCTCAAGTGGGGCCAAAGTAAGGGGGAAGGATAGGTATTATTGAGGAACAAGGGATTTTCCAGAACATGTTTGACAGACTAGAAAAATGGGCAAATGAAATACTGCATCGACCACAAGACCATAAGATATAGGAGCAGAAGTAGAGCATTTGGCCCATCGAGTCTGTATAGGGAAGTGTATGGTCATGAACTTTGGTAGAAGGAATAAAGACTGGCCATTTTCTAAACAGGAAGCAAATTCAGAAATTAGAGGTGCAAAAGAGACCTGGGAGTCAACCTGCAAGTTAACCTTTAAGAAGTCCTGCATGAGGAGTAGGCTGTAAGGAAGACAAATGAACATTAGCATTCATTTCAAGCGGACTAGAAGATAAAAGCAAGGATGCTTTACAAAGCAGTGGTCAGACGTATTTGGAATACTGTGATCAGTTTTGGGCCCCACATATGATATGGTGGTATTGGAGACGGTTCAGAGGAGGCTTATGAAAATGATCCCAGGAATAAAAGGGTTAATGTATGAGGAGAGTTTGATGGCTCTGGCCTGTACTTGGAGTTTAGAAGAAGAGGTCTCAAAGAGATCCCTACTAAATTTTGAAAGGCCTAAATAGAGTGGATATGCAGAGGACAATTCCAATAGCAGAAGAGTTCTAGACCAGAGGACACAGCCTCAGAATAGAAGCATGTCCCTTTAGAACAGAGATGATGAAGAATTTCTTTAGCCAAAGATGGTGAATCTGTGGAATTCATTGCTGTGGAGGCCAAGTAAATGGGTATATTTAAAGTGGAGGTTGATGGTTCTTGATTAGTAAGGGCATCAAAGGTTATGAGGAGAAGGCAAGAGAACAGGGTTGAAAGGTAAAATAAATTAGCTATGGTTGAATGGTGGAGCAGACACATTAGGGCAAATGGCCTAATTCTTCTCCTATATCTTATGGTTGAGGACTAGGTATTGTAAGGGCACCAAGCAGAAAGCCCACACACAGTATAGGCCCTTCTGCCAGCGTACACAAACCTGCAACAGAATGCACCACAATTACCCTGTCACGATGACAGCTCGGGGGGTTCCGGAATTCGGAGTTCAATCCCAGCACCGTCTGCCAGGCGTTTGGACATTTTCCCCATGACCACAAGGGATTTCTCCAGGCGCTGCAGTTTCTTCACACAGTCCAAAGACGTACTGGTTAGTAGGTTAATAGGTCGTCGTGAATTGCCGTCATTAGGCTAGTGTTTTTAATAGGTGGGTTGCCGCACAATGCTGCCCACTGGGCCAGGAAGACCTGTCCTGCACTGTACAGGCAGTCCCCGGTTACCAACGAGTTCCGTTCCTGAGCCCATCCCCAGTTACCAATGAGTTCCATTCCTGAGCCCATCCCCGGGTTACCAACGAGTTCCCTTCCTGAGCCCGTCCCCGGTTACCAATGAGTTCCGTTCCTGAGCCCATCCCCGGGTTACCAATGAGTTCCGTTCCTGAGCCCATCCCCGGGTTACCAATGAGTTCCGTTCCTGAGCCCGTCCCCGGGTTACCAATGAGTTCCATTCCTGAGCCCATCCCCGGGTTACCAATGAGTTCCATTCCTGAGCCCGTCCCCGGTTACCAATGAGTTCCATTCCTGAGCCCGTCCCCGGGTTACCAATGAGTTCCGTTCCTGAGCCCGTCCCCGGGTTACCAACGAGTTCCGTTCCTGAGCCCGTCCCCGGTTACCAATGAGTTCCATTCCTGAGCCCATCCCCGGGTTACCAACGAGTTCCCTTCCTGAGCCCATCCCCAGTTACCAATGAGTTCCGTTCCTGAGCCCATCCCCAGTTACCAATGAGTTCCATTCCTGAGCCCATCCCTGGGTTACTAACGAGTTCCATTCCTGAGCCCATCCCCAGTTACCAATGAGTTCCGTTCCTGAGCCCATCCCCAGTTACCAATGAGTTCCATTCCTGAGCCCATCCCTGGGTTACTAACGAGTTCCATTCCTGAGCCCATCCCCAGTTACCAATGAGTTCCGTTCCTAAGCCCATCCCCAGTTACCAATGAGTTCCATTCCTGAGCCTGTCTTTAAGTCGGATTTGTACGTAAGTCAGTTCCAGTATTATTTAGCGTCAGTTAGTCAAACATTTGTCTTAGTATATAGTACCGTATATATTTTACTTTTCTATGCATATAAAACACTTAAGAAACATATGTACAGTATTTCAATAATCAAATGATTGTGTTACTTAGTAATAATTGTAGCTTTCATCGGGGTAGGGCCTTTTGCATGTTCCATTATTCTCACTTTATCCTTTAAAATTCTTCCAATCGTTGACTGACTGTTTTTCCAATGACCAATGGCGCTGCACCTCTTTCTGATTGCTTTATTATTTCCACTTTATTTTCAATCGTGATTGTTTTCCATCAATGGAACAGATACAGTACGTACTGTACAGTACACCGCGGTCGGCAGGACCTGAGCTCCCCCGGGTCCTAAAGTCCATCCGCACTGCGACAGGTTAAATGGGACAAGTGGGGTCGGTGTTGACCCAAATACGTACACTAAAACATCTTAAACATAATAATACAGTACTGTACATAATAACACCGTAATAATAAAAGTAACTACATACGGTTGCATCGATGTCTTGCATACCGGAAGGGGCATTCGTGAGGTAACATTATGATGGACCAGGTACTGGAGAGTCGGGTTTTAATTCTGCTGCTGGAGAGGGCAGTTGTACTACTGGAGTCAATTTCTTGAAGTAGGCATCAAGGGAGGCTTGTACAGAGCTTTTCTTTTTGTCGTCATAAATGGCCTTGTAGCAGCTGAGGTTCTCGGTAACTGCACAGTAAACTTTGGCGAACCTCTCTGCATTAGGAACTTGCTCCTCTAACTTTGCCATCCCTGCTTCAATGAGACGAAAGGCTTCAGCTAACTCTTTCATCGCAAACTTTTTCGATTCCGGAGTTCCTAGGTCGCAGTCTTTTTTCTCAAACACTCTCATCTGCTGCTCTAGTTCCATAAGGTCTTCATTGGTCAGTTCTTCAGCATGGGAGTCGAGCAACTCTACAACATCATTTTCACTGATGTCGAACTGCAGTTCATTACCAATATCAACCACAGCTTGCCTGGCTTCGGTGATGTCGTCAGCTGTAAATCCCTGAGAAGCATGCGCAAACTGGGAGCACAATTTAAACCACACTCCTTTCATATTTGACTGCTTCAATTCATCCCAAGAATCAGCAATATTTTTGATGGCGTCATAGATGTTATAATCCCTCCAGAACTCCCTTAAGCTCATCACATCATCTTGGGTAGCCCTGATTGCTTGTGAGAAGGTCCGCCGTAAATAATATGCCTTAAAGGATGCTATGACAACCTGATCCATTGGCTGAAGTAGCGATGTGGTGTTGGGGGGTAAAAATAGGGCCTTCACATTGGGGTGAAGGTCATCTAAAGTGCTTGGATGTCCAGGTGCGTTGTCAAGCACAAGCAGAATCTTGAAAGGAATTTTCTTGGCCAAGCAATAACGTTTAACAGCAGAAACAAAATGGTTCAAGAACCAATCTTCAAAGATGGCAATTGTAACCCAAGCCTTTGAATTTGCCTTCCAAATAACGGGAAGAGCTGCCTTAATGATATGGTGAAGTGCCCTCGGATTTAGGGAGCGATACACAAGCAAAGGCTTGAGCTTGAAATCCCCAGATGCGTTACCCCCAAGCAATAACGTTAGCCTATCCTTCGATGCCTTATGCCCTGGTGCACTTTTCTCCTCTTTCGAAATGTAGGTCCTTTCAGGCATTTTTTTCCAAAAAAAGCCAGTCTCATCTACATTAAATAATTGGTCTGGCAAGTAACTTCCCTCCTCAATAATTCTTTTAAACATTTCAGGAAAATCACTCACAGCACTTACATCGGCACACACTGCTTCACCTTGCACTTTAATATTGTGTAAATCTGCCCTCACTTTGGAACGACTGAACCAACCCCTACTCACAACAAATTCTTCATCACAAGCACCTTCACGCTGGACGTGCAGCTTTTAAATCATTGAAAAGGCTTCGAGCTTTTTCTTGCAGTAAAGTAAGGCTAATAGGAATATTATGCTGATTTTGATTGTCTAACAAATTATCAATAGCCTTTCCATTTCAATAATCAAATCACTGTGTTGCTTAGTAATAATTGCAGCTTTCATCGGGGTAGGGCCTTTCACATGCTCCATTATTCTCACTTTATCCTTTAAAATTGTTCCAATTGTTGACCGACTATAGCCTAACGCTTTTCCAACGACCGATGCTGTTCCACCTCTTTCTGATCACTTTATTATTTCCACCTTATTTTCAACCGTGATCATTTTCCTTTACTTTGATGCATCACCAGCACTTGCATTGGATTTACGCTTTGGAGACGTGGTTACAAGAGTAAATAAGAGAAAAATTTAAGCCAAATACAAAGTTAACACAGTGTTAATAGCAACTTAGTCCAATTTAAAATGGCGGGATGGCGTTCACCTTCCATGAGCCGCAGAATGTAGTGCGTGCGCTCATTACAACGAACCATTGTACTTAACTCAGATTTTCAATATAATAAGCTTTGTGGCAGGACGTTTGTAACTCGGGGACTGCCTGTATCTCTAAATAAACTGATGTTATGCAATGAGAATGCATCGACTTCATTCTTGTAATCTGAAATTTTTATGAATAAAGTATACCGTAAAAAAAATGCTCAAGGAAAAATATGAGTGTGATCATTCATAACACAAGTCACGGGCCAAGGATTAATAAAATAGGAGATCCCAAGCGGAAAAAAAACAGGCCACCATAGCAAAGATACTTGGATGAAAATTAATAGTAAGCTTCCACCAGGATATAATTGAATACACTGTTCTACACCAACAGGACTAGCAACATTTGGGACAGGGAAAGGCGGAGACTTGCAGATGCTGAAAAACATGTGGAAGAGAGGGCAGGTGGTGGGGTGGGCATGCACACAGCACGAGCAGCAGGAAGGCTGAACCAGGCACCAGGATCCACAATCTCACTCCAGTTCCCTACAGTCAACCGGTTACTCAAACTTTCCTCTGGCTACTTGTCCCTTAATCAGCGGTATTCAAAGTTGAGTTTATTGTTTTACACACATGCACAGGTGCATCGAGGAGCATTGCAGACGTGACATTCACGAGAAAACACAAACACATTTTACAAGGTTATCTGAAGCTTCATGATCAAGTATGAAAATTCTTCAGGTATCAGGAGGGCTCAGGCAGTCCTAACGAGGTCACAGAAAAGTGAGCCTCTGCATAGCCGACTCAAGCCACAGAACACAATCTGATCGCGTAGTCAGGTCCTATCGGATCAGCTCAGGAGGCCAGGCTTCACATTACTAAACACAAAATCTCCCACATGGGAATAACACTGAGCCAGATAAGCTGCCATATCTAACAAAGGGTCTTGGGCCTGAAACATTAACTGCTCCTCTTTCCTTCCCAGTATGCTGCCCAACTTGCCTCCTACAACAAAAAATACTCTTCTCGATGTTGAGCTGAGTTTTACATCCCCACCCCGCTCCCCATGTGCAAGGTAGAGAGCTAGAAATTACTCTGTGCCCTATGAAGGTCTCTGGAGAAGTTAACTGACCTGCTGGGTTATTTTCAATATCTTCTTGTGCAGGATAAACCCAGGGGGTCAGGCAGCATCGAAATGGACAGACAACTTTTCAGGCAAAGGCTTCACCTTGAGTCTTGATGAGACAATGAAGTCATTGTTAAGACCCACAATGTCAACTGACCATTTCCCTCTAATAGATGCTGTGTCCCACTGAACTCTTCTGATGCTTTGTGCAGATTTCGGTATCTGCAGTCTCTTGTGCCTTCAACAGCTGCTTTTGTTTCAGATCTTCAGAAGCTGCACTTTGTTTTTCAAACAACAGTTGAAGTTCCTAAGCAGGAAAGCATCCAAGGCCCAGTATAAACTGGTGGCCAGCAGAGACAAAGCAATTGTTCCAGAGTCCAGGCCTGCCCCAGGCTAGCAAGACAGTCAGTCCCTTTTAACTGAATCCTCTTCAGGGACAAGTGATCACAGGCCATTAGCATGATTTCCAGACGGAATTATTCAGCCAATTGGTTTCAGCGGGAAGCAATAAATTCCTCCCCTATCCTCAGGCAGGGAGGGCTTTGGTGTTCAATGTGAGGCACATGGGTTTGACAAAACTCAGTCAGCTCTGCTTCCTTCTGAATCAGCTCACTTTGTTGACAACAAGCAATGACAAACACCATACTAAAACAGCAAATGTTAACTTTTAAAACATGCTACAGGAATAAAAGTCAGCTGTGGTTACAGCGGGGGGTGGAATGGTACAACACAGGCACTTTTGGACAGTCAGTGTGAGGAGGAACTGTACAGTGCAGACAATTTAATATCCTTGACAAAATCTTGTATTTATTAATATAGACGGTTATTTACAAGCCAAGCTACTTAAGTTTTGGTTGGCCTCACTGCAACAGCCCTTACAGTTTCCATTTGGACTGCATGACAGAGCGTCTTTTCATTTTGCGATACAGCATGGTAACAGGCGTTTCTACCCAACAAGCCCATGCCTCCCAAATACACCCCTATTGCCAATTAACCTACTAACCTTTGTCTATGGAATTTGGGAGTAAACTAGAGCACCCGATGAAAACCTACATGATCTTGGGAAGTACAGACAAGCAGCGGGAAGTGAACCCTGGTCATTGGTGCTGTGCTAATGGCTGGCCTACCTTGCCTCCACTAATGACAGTCTAGCTGTGTCAGCATCAGCTTTGGTACAGACTCCCTGGGGTTCACACAGCTGCACAAACATTATCTCTCCCCACCCATGCATCAGCCTTGCTCTGCATCAAACAATACAAGGTTTATTTAGCTGCTTAGCATCCCCATTTGCTGTGAAGTTTGTAATGAAATGCTGGATTGGCTCCTAGATGGACAAAGACCACAGAGAGAAGTGATCAAGGCCCAGGATTCATTGACTTCACTGACTACTGGCTCAGAACCTCCTGGGAAACTTCCCTCAAACAATACACACAAAGTGCAGGAGGAACTCAGCAAGTCAGACAGTGAGAGGAGTAATCGATTAAAAGTATTATATATGAATGCACGAAGTATAAGAAATAAAGTGGATGAGCTTGAGGCTCAGTTGGAAATTGGCAAGTATGATGTTGTAGGAATAACAGAGACATGGCTGCAAGAGGACCAGGGCTGGGAAATGAATATTCAAGGTTATACGTCCTATCAAAAGGACAGACAGGTGGGCAGAGGGGGTGGGGTAGCTGTGCTGGTGAGGAATGAAATTCAGCCCCTTGCGAGGAGTGACATAGAATCGGGAGATGTAGAGTCAGTATGGATAGAACTGAAAAATTGTAAGGGCAAAAAGACCCTAATGGGAGTTATCTACAGGACCCCAAACAGTACCCTGGATATAGGGTGCAAGTTGAAACAACAGTTAAAATTGGCATGACGCAAAGGTAATGCTATGGTTGTTATGAGGGACTTCAACATGCAGGTAGACTGGGAAAATCAGGTTGGTACTGGACCCCAAGAAAGGGAGTTTGTGGAGTGCCTCCGAGATGGATTCTTAGAGCAGCTTGTACTGGAGCCTACCAGGGAGAAGGCAATTCTAGATTTAGTGTTGTGTAATGAATCGGATGTGATAAGGGAACTCAAGGTAAAGGAGCCATTAGGTGGTAGTGACCATAATATGATGAGTTTTAATCTACAATTTGAGAGGGAGAAGGGAAAATTGGAAGTGTCAGTGTTACAGTTGAACAAAGGGGACTATGGAGCCATGAGGGAGGAGCTGGCCAAAGTTGACTGGAAGGATACCCTAGCAGGGATGACAGTGGAACAACAATGGCAGGTATTTCTGGGAATAATACAGAAGGTGCAGGATCAGTTCATTCCAAAGAGGAAGAAAGATTCTAAGGAGAGTAAGGGGCGACCATGGCTGACAAGGGAAGTCAAGGACAGTATAAAAATAAAAGAGAAGTATAACATAGCAAAGATGAGCAGGAAGCCAGAGGATTGGGAAACTTTTAAGGAGCAACAGAAGATAACTAAAAAGGCAATATGGGGAGAAAAGATGAGGTACGAAGGTAAGCTAGCCAACAATATAAAGGAGGATAGTAAAAGCTTCTTCAGGTATGTGAACAGGAAAATATTAGTTAAGACCAAAGTTGGGCCCTTGAAGACAGAAACCGGTGAATTTATTATGGGGGACAAGGAAATGGCAGATGAGTTGAACAGGTACTTTGGATCTGTCTTCACTAGGGAAGACACAGACAATCTCCCAGATGTAATAGTGGCCAGAGGACCTAGGGTAATGGAGGAACTGAAGGAAATTCACATTAGGTAGAAAATGGTGTTGGGTAGACTGATGGGACTGAAGGCTGATAAATCCCTAGGGCATGATGGTCTGCATCCCAGGGTACTTAAGGAGGTGGCTCTAGAAATCGTGGATGCATTGGTAATCATTTTCCAATGTTCTATAGATTCAGGATCAGTTCCTGTGGATTGGAGGGTAGCTAATGTTATCCCACTTTTTAAGAAAGGAGGGAGAGAGAAAACAGGGAATTATAGACCAGTTAGCCTGACATCAGTGGTGGGAAAGATGCTGGAGTCAATTATAAAAGATGAAACAGCGGCACATTTGGATAGCAGTAACAGGATCGGTCTGAGTCAGCATGGATTTATGAAGGGGAAATCATGCTTGACTAATCTTCTGGAATTTTTTGAGGATGTAACTATGAAAATAGACAAGGGAGAACCAGTGGATGTAGTGTACCTGGACTTTCAGAAAGCCTTTGATAAGGTCCCACATAGGAGATTAGTGGGCAAAATTAGAGCACATGGTATTGGGGGTAGGGTACTGACATGGATAGAAAATTGGTTGGTAGACAGGAAACAAAGAGTAGGGATTAACGTGTCCCTTTCAGAATGGCAGGCAGTGACTAGTGGGATACCGCAAGGCTTGGTGCTGGGACGGCAGCTATTTACAAAATACATTAATGATTTAGATGAAGGGATTAAAAGTAACATCAGCAAACTTGCAGATGACACAAAGCTGGGTGTCAGTGTAAAATGTGAGGAGGATGTTATGAGAACGCCGGGTGACTTGGACAGGTCGGGTGCGTGGGCAGATGCAGTTTAAAGTGGATAAATGTGAGGTTATCCACTTTGGTCGCAAGAACAGGAAGGCAGATTACTATCTGAATGGTGTCGAGTTAGGAAAAGGGGAAGTACAACGAGATCTAGGTGTCTTTGTTCATCAGTCACTGAAAGTATGCATGCAGTGAAGAAAGCTAATGGCATTTTGGCCTTCATAACAAGGGGAGTTGAGTATAGGAGCAAAAAGGTCGAAATCCTTCTGCAGTTGTACAGGGCCCTGGTGAGACCACACCTGGAGTATTGTGTGCAGTTTTGGTCTCCAAATTTGAGGAAGGACATTCTTGCTATTGAGGGAGTGCAGCGTAGGTTCACAAGGTTAATTCCTGGGATGGCGGGACTGTCATATGTTGAAAGATTGGAGCAACTGGGCTTGTATACACTGGAATTTAGAAGGATGAGAGGGGACCTGATTGAAACATACGATTATTAAGGGATTGAACACGCTAGGTAGGGGCAGGAAACATGTTCCTGATGCTGGGAATAAGGGGTAGGCCATTTAGAACAGAGTTGAGGAAAAACTTTTTCACCAGGAGAGTTGTGGATCTGTGGAATGCTCTGCCTCAGAAGGCAGTGGAGGCCAATTCTCTGGATGCTTTCAAGAAAGAGTTAGATAGAGCTCTTAAAGATAGCAGGGTCAAGGAATATGGGGAGAAGGCAGGAACGGGGTACTGACTGTGGATGATCAGCCACAATCACAGTGAATGGCAGTGCTGGCTCGAAGGGCCAAATGGCCTACTCCTGCACCTATTGTCTATTATCTATGGAAATTAATAAACAGTCATCATTTCAGGTCTGGATAGGAAGTGGTAAGAGGCCAGAATAAGTTGGTGTTGGGGGTGGGGGGGGGGGGGGAAAGGAGGACAAACAAGGTGAAGTCAAGTGGGTGGGCCAGGGTGTGAAATAAGAAGCTGGGAGCTGATAGGTGGAAAAGGCAAAGGGCTAGAGAACAAGGAATCTGACAGAAGTAGAGAGTGGAGCAAGGGGGAAAGGGTACAGTTGACATTTCGGCCTAAAACCTCAACCGTACTCTTTTCCATAGATGCTGCCTGGCCTGCTGAGTTCCTCCAGCATTTTGTGTGTGTGTGCGTGTGCGCACGTGTCTCTGTGTCTGTGCATGTGTGCATGCGTGCATATTGCTAGGATTTCCTGCATCTACAGATGTTCTCATTTGTCAAGGGAGAAAGAGAATAAGAAGGGGTACCACCAGGAGGGGATAAGCAGAGGTAAGAGGCCAGAGTGGGAACTGAAGGAGGAAGGTGAGGGGCGGGGGATATTACTGGACATTGGAGCCATCAGATTGAAGGTTGCCTGGATGGTTGCTCTTCCAACCTGAGAGTGGCCTCATCATGACAGGAGACGACATGGACTGACATGTCAGAACAGGAACAGGAATTGAAATGGTTGGCCACCAGGAAATCCCACTTTTTGCAGGTGGAGCTGAGGTGCTCGACGAAGCAGTCCCCCAACCTATACTGGGTCTCACCACACTGGCCCCGAGCCCCGCATACAACCAAAGTCTGAGGAGACACAAGGAGGCTGCTTATGTCAGAATCTGCAGCAAAGTCAGCCAATCAAGCAGCCACTGTGAGAGGGAAGGAACTGCCCATGTTTCAGAACAAAACCCTGCATCAGAAGTCGGAAGACTTAAGACAGGACTTGAAGCTTCGGTTATGGCATCAGTTGCCATCCCAACTATTAAAGACCAATTACATCCAGATGAGATCAGCACCAAACCTCACATGGAACTTGTACATTTTCCCTGTGACTACCTAGGTTCTTTTCAGATGTTCAGATTCCTTCCACGTCCCAAAGGTGTGTCGGTTGATTCCCCACTGTAATGAGTTAGTGAGTGGTAGATTCTGGGGAAGAATGCCAGTGCAAGGAAATGGCTGCTTGACTCTATAATCCCTTTACATGTACATCGCAGACCAGCCCAATGAGCTTCCAACCAGACATCGGACCTTCACCACCACTCACTCATGCCACTGAGACAGAGTCACAACCGTTTATTCCATCTACAGGGTGCAGTGCAACAAACTACATCCAATCCCACAGCAACACACACAAAATGCTGGAGGAGCTCAGCAGGTCAGGCAGCATCTATGAAAATGAATAAACAGTTGACATTTTGGGCCAAGACCCTTCTTCAGGACCGGAACGGAAAAGGGAAGATGCCAGAACACCAAGGTTGGTGAGGGGAAGGAGGATAGCTAGAAGATGATAGGAGAGTGAGAGAGGGAGGATGAAGAAAGAAACTGGGAGGTATCTGATAGGAGAGGAGAGTGGACCACAGTAGAAAAGGAGAAAGGAAAGGAAGAGGGGACCCAGTGGGAAGGTGGGGTGATAGGCAGGTGAGAAGAGGCAAGAGGCCAGAGAGAGGAATAGAAGGGAGGAGAAGGTAATTTTCTTTTAAACCAAAAGAAATCAATGTTCATGCCATCAGGTTGGAGGCTACCCAGACAGAATACAAGGTGTGACTCCTCCACCTTGAGGGTGGCCTCATCTTGGCACAAGAGCACCAATTTGTTGGGACAGGAATCGGAATTGGAATGAAAATGTTTGGCCACTGGGAATGACCACAATTGGCAGCTGGAGTGAAGGTACTCGACAAAGTGATCCCCCAATTACTCCCAAACCCACAGCCTCTACCAGACAGAAGGGCAAGGGCAATGCTTCAGTGATGTGAAACAACCAACACCTATTGATCAGATGACAACCAATCCCAGCCTGACTTTCACTGATTGGTTGTTGCTCCAATCAACGACTCAAATACTCTTCGGTAAACTATTTAAATAATCGAGTTTTGAGAATTCTGTAGTTGCATAGTTTAAAATTTTGAAGTACATTTATTATCAAAGTGTGTATACTATATACAAGCAACACACACACACACACACACACACACACACACACACACACACACACACACACACACACACACACACACACACACACACACACACACACACACACACACACACACACACACACACACACACACACACCAGACCAAACAGAATCTGTGGAAAAGGGTACAGTCGATGTTTCAGGCCCAGACCCTTCCACAGCAGATGAGAAGTCAGAGTAAGCAAGTGGGGGGAGGGGAGAGACACAAGTTGATAGGTAAAACTGGGGGTGGGGGAGGAGAGGAGGAGGAGGTGGGTGAAGTAAAGAGCTGGGAAGTTGAGTGGTGAATGAGATACAGGGCTGGAGAAAGGGGAATCTGATAGGACAGGACAGAAGGCCATGGAAGGTCTGGGTAGCCTCCAACCAATTTCTCAAACTTCCAGTAATGCCTCCCTCCCTTCACCATTCCCTTTTCCCTCTCACCTCATCTCCTTACTTACCCATCATCTCCCTCTGGTGCTCCTCCCCCCTTTTCTTTTCCCCATGGCCTTCTATCCTCACCTATCAGATTCCCCCTTCTCCAACCCTCTATCTCTTTCACCAATCAACTTGCAAGTTCTTCACTTCACCCTTCCCCCTGCTGGTTTCACCCATCACCTTGTGCTTCTTCCTCTCCTCCTCCCCCACCCCGCCCCCCACTTTCTTGCTCCATCTTTTTATCCCCAGTCCTGAAGAAGGGTTTCAGCCCAAAACGTTAACTACACATTTTCATTGATGTTGCCTGGCCTGCTGATTTCCTCCAGCATTTTGTGTGTGTTTTCTAGCATCTGCAGATTTTCTCATTTTTGATTGGAGTTCTATATAGACCTTGAAACTCGTCTCCTTGCAAGCAGCCGCTAAACAAATAAACCCAATAGAATCCATTAAAAAATGACCGTCTTGTCCATTGAGCCCTTTGCTTTTTGATCTGACCTTAGAACCTTCAGCCATTGCCTTTCGGGAATCTAATGATATCACCTGCATTTTAAGGAGAGACACGATTCACAAAATCTCACTGTACGCTGATGATCTGCTGCTATTTATTTCTAATGTTGAGACTTCATTACACCATGCGCTTTCTTTACTCTCCTGTTTTAGCCAGTTCTCAGGTTATAAATTAAACCTACATAAAAGTGAACTTTTCCCTTTGAATAATTCGATACCAACAAACTCTAATCTTCCCTTTAAAATTGTGAGAAACCAATTTACTTCCTTAGGTGTAACAATCACTAAAAACTGTGTCTATTTAAAGAAAATTTTCTTACCCTATTGAATCAAGTAAAAAGGATACTATCAAATTGGTCGCCTCTTTCATTATCGCTGATTGGCCGAATTAACCCTATCAAAATGAATATATTACCTAAATTTATATATCTTTTTCAGGCATTGCCTGTTTTTATTCCTAAATCTTTTTTTGATTCTCTCGACTCTATTATATCTTCTTATATATGGAAGAATAAATGTTCTAGATTAAATAAAATTCATCTTCAGAAAGATAAAAATGAATGGAGGATTAGCCTTACCAAACTTTAGATTTTATCATTGGGCAGTTGATATAAGAAATCTTACATTTTGGTTATACTACATTAATTGTGAGGATTGCCCGATGTGGGGTTTCTTTTAGAAGCTAACTCTGTTAATAAATTTTCTATTATTTCTCTTCTTAGATCCTCACTTCCTCTGTCTCTTTGAGTAAGTTTACTGATAATCTGGTAGTTAAACACACTATGAGAATTTGGATACAATTCCAAAAATACTTTGGCTTATTGAGACTTTCTCTTTCAAGTCCCATTTTTTCTAATTATTTTTTTTTAAACCCTCTATGATTGATGTGGCTTTTAAAGAATGGGATAGATTAGGTATTAAATGTTTCAGGACTTGTTTGTAGAGGGAAGTCTCTATTCATTTGAACAACTGTCAACTAAATATTTTTTACCCAAAACTCATTTTTTTCAATACCTACAAATAAGAGATTTTTTACACTCAATAAGTACATTTCCTAAAAGTCCTGATAAGAATCTACTAGATGTAATTTTTAATTTGAAACCTTTTTATAATGAATCTATATCTAATATTTATAATACACTGTTGGGAATGAGAAGTGTTCCTTTAGAAAGAATTAAAAGTCTTTGGGAACAAGATTTACAGACTTCAATTACTGAGGAAACTTGGAATCAAATTTTTAAATTGGTCAACACTTCATCGTTATGTGCCCACCACTCTCTCCTACAATTTAAAGTGGTCCATAGGGCCCATATGACAAAGGATAAGTTGTCTCATTTTTATTTAAATATATCTCCGCATTGTAATAAATGTAATAATGGAGATGCTTCACTCATTCATATGTTTCGGACATGCCCGAATCTTGGACAATATTGGAAAGAAGTATTTCAAACTTTCTCGATACTTTTCAAAGCAAACTTTAAACCTAATCCTTTGACTGCTTTATTTGGTATTGTTGGAGGAAAGGATATTATTTTGGAGTCATCTGACTTGCACATTTTGGCTTTTATTTCTCCTATGGCCAGAAGGACGCTCTTCCTTAAATGGAAAGATGCGGCCCCTCCTATTCACACCCAATGGTTACGTGATATGATGTTTAAGTTTAGAGAAGATTCGATGTTCAATCTCTGAATCTAGCCAAGACTCTCAAACATTGTGGGGACCTTTGTTGAATTATTTTCAAAACCGTTGATTTGTTAAAGCACAGATGATGACTAATAATTTTTTTTCCTTTTTTCTTTACTAATCAGTTTCAGTCTTGGTAGTGGGTTAGATTTTTTTTTATATAATAAAATTACTATATTTCAATGTTACAAATTAATTAATCTGTATGAATATAGAGTAAGGAGTCTTTATATGCGATTTAGTATAATGTATTGATATTTTTTTCTTGTACTCTGTATTCTTATATGTAAATTAATAAAAATATTGGAAAGAAAAAAATGACTGTGTAATATCCGATGTGCAAATGAACAAATCATGTGAACAATAAAGTAAACAAATAGCATTCAGAACTAAAGGTGCAAAATTGTGATCATAACCACGGAGAGAGTCATCACTGTGGCCAGTCCAGGAGCCTGTCAGCTGCAGGCCACAGCGCCAGTTCAGAGCAGAGACAAGTAAACCTTTCGCGAGCTGAACAGGGCTGCTCCTTGCCTTCATTCAGTTTTACTGAATAAAAGTTTATTTGGTATTCCATGCTGCCCTTAGCTATAAGGTGTCCATCATCTATGAGGTTCAAGTCAGGAGTATTGAAGTACTTTCCACTTACCTGGATTGCAACAGCACTCAAGAAGCAAACAAGCAGCCTGTTTGATAGGCACCCCATTTGTAACCAAATAATTTCTTCGCCATCGACGTGGGGGAGGGGGGAATTGAAAATTTTTCCCCATTTCTTTACTAATCAGTCAACATCCTCGAACTCTCTCCCTGGATATCCTCACCCCTAATGGACTACAGTGGTTTAAGGAGGTAGCTTGCCACCATCTTCTCAAGGAAACTACATGCTGGCTCAGCCCGTGAAGCCTGCAGCCGTGAAATGATTAACACTCACCATTACACTCCATTTCAGAGGCTCTCACGCCAACAACTACAAAGTATCTCCAGGAAAAACAATGAGCAGATACCAAAGGGTCAATAAATTGCAGTCAAGTAGGATGAGTAAGCAAACTTAAGGTGGAAGGCAGATGAAAGGAATTACCAGAACTTCACAACCCGAGTTCTCTGGGAATCTATTCTAGAACTTCAGCTTTTCAGCAAATCAGCTGATGACTGGAAACATCTATGTTTGCTGCTATCATGATTTAGGAGGCAGAGCAAGCTGTATTGATGGTGCAAGATATTGCAAAGGGTTAATGGCATGTTACACAGGTGACTGTAACCATGTCAGAATTCCCCGTGGGAAGGGATTCACTCGTATCTAAGATTATTTTCTGAATTGAAATGCGATATGTCCAGGGAAGCAAATCCCTAAAAATTAACACGCAAGCATGAGAAGTAATTAGGGAGGGTTGTCACTTCCCACAGCAGCTCCCTGCATCATTAATCTCATTTTGACATTTCCCTCCCCGCAAGCTATACCCAGCCAAGTCCCTGCAGGAACCTCAAGCTGGCAAAGGTTATGGTCTCAACAAAGCAGATTAGCAGCACAGTCAGCCATATGTTGGGAAGGTGAGGTGCAGTAACTGGTCACTGAAGCATGGTCTGACCTTGCTTCCATTCACTCAATGCCCATGTAGATGTACCCCACCAAGACGAATTAGCTGAACAAACCAGTGGAAGGTTCCATATCTAGAACATTGTGCAGGGACAGCGACCCTGCTCCATATCTAGAACATTGTGCGTGGTCAGCGACCCTGCTCCATATCTAGAACATTGTGCGGGGTCGGCGACCCTGCTCCATATCGAGAACATTGTGCAGGGTCAGCGACCCTGCTCCATATCGAGAACATTGTGCGGGGACGGCGACCCTGCTCCATATCGAGAACATTGTGCGAGGTCAGCGACCCTGCTCCATATCTAGAACATTGTGCGTGGTCAGCGACCCTGCTCCATATCGAGAACATTGTGCGTGGTCAGCGACCCTGCTCCATATCTAGAACATTGTGCGGGGTCGGCGACCCTGCTCCATATCGAGAACATTGTGCAGGGACAGCGACCCTGCTCCATATCGAGAACACTGTGCAGGGACAGCGACCCTGCTCCATATCTAGAACATTGTGCGTGGTCGGCGACCCTGCTCCATATCTAGAACATTGTGCGTGGTCAGCGACCCTGCTCCATATCTAGAACATTGTGCGGGGTCGGCGCCCCTGCTCCATATCTAGAACATTGTGCGGGGTCGACGACCCTGCTCCATATCTAGAACATTGTGCGTGGTCAGCGACCCTGCTCCATATCTAGAACATTGTGCGGGGTCGGCGCCCCTGCTCCATATCTAGAACATTGTGCGTGGTCAGCGACCCTGTCCCATATCGAGAACATTGTGCGTGGTCAGCGACCCTGCTCCATATCTAGAACATTGTGCTGGGTCGGCGACCCTGTTCCAGATCCAGAACATTATGCGGGGTCGGTGACCCTGCTCCATATCTAGAACATTGTGCGGGGTCGGCGACCCTGTTCCAGATCCAGAACATTATGCAGGGTCGGTGACCCTGCTCCATATCTAGAACATTGTGCGGGGTCGGCGATCCTGCTCCATATCTAGAACATTGTGCGGGGGCAGCGACCCTGCTCCATATCTAGAACATTGTGCGGGGACAGCGACCCTGTTCCAGATCGAGAACATTGTGCGGGGTCGGCGACCCTGTTCCTTATCTAGAACATGGTGTGGGGTCGGCGGCCCTGCTCCATATCTAGAACATTGTGCGGGGTCGGCGCCCCTGCTCAATATCTAGAACATTGTGCGGGGTTGGCGGCCCTGCTCCATATCTAGAACATTGTGCGGGGGCAGCGACCCTGTTCCAGATCGAGAACATTGTGCGGGGTCGGCGCCCCTGCTCCATATCTAGAACATTGTGCGTGTTCGGCGACCCTGCTCCATATCCAGAACATTGTGCGGGGTCGGCGCCCCTGCTCCATATCTAGAACATTGTGCGTGTTCGGCGACCCTGCTCCGTATCCAGAACATTGTGCGGGGTCGACGCCCCTGCTCAATATCTAGAACATTGGGCGGGGTTGGCGGCCCTGCTCCATATCTAGAACATTGTGCGGGGACAGCGACCCTGTTCCAGATCGAGAACATTGTGCGGGGTCGGCGACCCTGTTCCATATCTAGAACATTGTGCGGGGACGGCGACCCTTCTCCATATCTAGAACATTGTGCGGGGTCGGCGGCCCTGCTCCATATCTAGAACATTGTGCGGGGTCGGCGACCCTACTCCATATCTAGAACATTGTGCGGGGACGGTGACCCTGCTCCATATCGAGAACATTGTGCGTGGTCAGCGACCCTGCTCCATATCTAGAACATTGTGCGGGGTCGGCGATCCTGCTCCATATCTAGAACATTGTGCGGGGACGGCGACCCTTCTCCATATCTAGAACATTGTGCGGGGTCGGCGGCCCTGCTCCATATCTAGAACATTGTGCGTGGTCAGCGACCCTGCTCCATATCGAGAACATTGTGCGTGGTCAGCGACCCTGCTCCATATCTAGAACATTGTGCGGGGTCGGCGACCCTGCTCCATATCGAGAACATTGTGCAGGGACAGCGACCCTGCTCCATATCGAGAACACTGTGCAGGGACAGCGACCCTGCTCCATATCTAGAACATTGTGCGGGGTCGGCGACCCTGCTCCATATCGAGAACATTGTGCAGGGACAGCGACCCTGCTCCATATCCAGAACATTGTGCGGGGTCAATGGCCCTGCTCCATATCTAGAACACAGCTGTTTGGATGATGTGTAAGGTCAGTCCTGCCCAATTCGTGGAACCATAGGTGGGTGAAAGTATTGGTACTGTTGGCCTGAAAGTGCTACAGCCTGTAAATCAGTGAATTTAAATGAATCAAGGACAATGGAAGCACATAGACCAATTGCCTTTGTTCTTAACATGACGGAGGAGATGGAGGCTGCCGTTTTATGATGAGACTGTTTGCCATTTTGTGAATTAATCGCTTGGCTTGATCAGAGTTTGTTTTAATGTCGACACAATCCAGGATCCATTTCCAAATAAGAATTTATTTTGTGAGGTGTTCTTTGGTTTTTGACAGTTGGAGCCTGAATCTGTTCTGCCCGATTCAAGCTGGTAGGTGATTGACGGCAAAGAGCCATAAATTACCGATTGTCACTTGCTGGGAAGAGGGCAATAGTGGATGCTAGCCTGGAGCAGAGCCAATAAGGTGTTAAAAGGTCAGACACACAACCTCCAGCCAACGCCACAGGAATTTAATACTTGAATTGGTAAGAAATGAGAATAAAAACAGAGGTCTTCAAACACTACGCAGCGGTAACTCTGCAGGAAAGCAACTCCCATGGACGTGAGGTTGGCATTCCACCTGTACCAATCATTTCATCACTCAGTGCATCAAGGGAAAAGCAATAACAAGACCCAGAATATAGTGCAACCGTTACAGCCAAGTACAGGCCAGGCCAACAATTTGGTGCAAGGTCACACTGAGGCAGATTGTGAGGTCAAGAGTCCATCATACAATGACAGCAGGTTAGAAGCCACCCTTGAGCCTGGTGGCACATGCATTATCCCCCTGGGGAGGTGAGGGGGGGAAGACTGACCATCTATCCTGTCTACATCTTTCAGTTTTATACACTTTATCAGGTCACCCCTAATCCTCCCGTGCTCCAGAGAAAACAATCCAAGTTTGTTCAGCCTATAGCGAAGGCTCTCGAATCCAGGGGATCACGTTCCACTTCCTGCAATAGTGACTAGAACTAATACAACACTCTAAATGTGGCCTGTTGCAATGCGACTTCCCAAATGACACAACTGATGAAAGTGAGCATGTCATACACCTCTTGATCACACTATCCAACCAAGTTGCCACTTTCAGGAAGCGGACTTGCACCGGAGACTGAGAGGGAAGAGGGAGGATTGTCAACGCTTCGCAGTATAAGGTGGAATTGAGGCCCAGGCTGCTATGTGATAGGCAGAGCCAGAGGGCGAGAGGGTGGAAGGGTGAACGAAGCACACAATTAAGTGGAATACAAGATGTGATTTTTCTCAATTGCGCTTGAGCTCCACCGTAATGGAGAAGGCCAAGGGTAGACCGGTCAGTGTGGGAGTGGGATGGAGGGTTAAAATGACATGCAAACGGAAGCTTGAGTTGTTTTCCTCTCATGCCAGATGCAGGGTTTGGACTTGAAACCTCAGCTTAGACCTGTTGCTTTCACCAATGCTGCTTGTCCCCCTGAGTTCTTCCAGAGTTTGATTTTCCGTTCCAGGTAGCAGATCTGACTTCAGGAGACTACGAAGTGTCAAGCAGTGCTCAACCGAGGTTGGCTGCATTTTCTGAATAAAAGCTTTCCTTTTGAACATCTTCCCGTCTTGCTCACTTCCCAGTCCAGGTGAAAGGTACAATAATCTCGCTCCCATCCATTTGCTCAGCTCACTGAGTTGTTTGCTTTCCCAGCATTGGCAGCCTTGTGTCACCCGAGACAAGCTTCTATTGTGGTGGGATTATATCCTCAAAGCCACTAAGTGGTTCTCATCATAAATGTTATTGGACCATTTGCAGCTTACTTTCTGCAAGTGCCCCTATCTGAAGATCTCCCTCCTGAATTCATCCTTGTTTTGATGTCTTCATTGTGATTTTATCTTATGACCCCTGTCCACTTTAGCTTTCCCTACCATCTCCAACTCTCTCTCCAGACTTGAAATTTAAATCCCCCATACAGTATCACCAGCTCCCCCAGGGACAGGAATATTCCTAAGCCTGTTTCATAATGCAATCAAATCATTGTATTCAATAATACCCAAAAATCAGAAAGAAAACATTATTATTTCATGGGACTGTTAAATAATTCCTGTGTGGACATGAAACTCCCCAGCCCAGTTTCAATGTTATGGCTGCAGGGCTCCCTTGCATTGCAGCTGCTCACTCACAGTCTTTAAAGCACCTCCAAATGCCCCCTCACATTCTTTAAAGCACCTGCAAATCCCCCAAATGCCCCCCCCCATTTTAAAGGGCACGTGTAGCACTCTGCCTGCAAGTCACTCAAACCACCGACCTGGAAATCACTACGTACTTCCCTTTCCCTCTGGTTAGCACCCTGGGAGTATCATCACACCAAAGGCAAGCACAGTTCAATGTGGCATTTCACCACCCTCTTCTAAAGGAAGTTTAGAAACGATTGCTTAAAGATATTCATTTTTGTATGTGAATAAACACCCTTGAGTAGGTCCTGAGTTGCTGCTAGGATTGATCCAGAGCTCATTCTAAACAAGGTCACCCCCCCCCCCCCCCCCAGTAAGGAGCTTCAGAGCCACACTACTGTGGTCACCGGGGGTCGAGTACAGAGGCACCTACCGAAGCATCTCCATTACGTCCCAGTGTAAAATTTCTGAACTATATCTACCTGAAGTTGAAAACTCTCAGAACCTCAGCTGAATAGATGTTGCAAACCAGCATGTGGATGCGAGAGCTCAAGGCGACTATTTGAAACAATATTAGACAGGGCACCATGGGATCTGTACAAAGATAACGTGCAGATCACAAAATCACAATGGGACCAAGAAAACCACCTTACCTCTAATGGCAGCACTACAGCCTTACTCCACAGGCCATAAACAGGAGTTTGGACAACCCTCCACTACGCATTTGCCTGAATCACAGCTGTCATCTATGAAACCTTTAGTTAAATCTCCAGTGAACACCCACATTATTCACATCCCTGCACTGGCTCAGCAACATTACAATCTGCCTGATTTTGTCCTTACTCTACAGCCCCACCTCTCCACCTCTGAATCCTTCATCCTGCAACACTCGGGAGGCATCGTCTACTCTGTTCATTCCAGCCTCAAGCACTCCAGTTGTTTGGCCACACTCCGTGGCTGGGTCAGCAGGGTGACGCTAAGATGATCAATAAGCTCATCAGGAAGGATGCTCCTGTTCTCGGGGTGGAACTGGATTCCCCGGTTGATGTGTCTGAGAGGAGCATGCTGCAGAAGCTACGGAGCATTATGGACAATCCCCCTCCATGACATACTGGCCAAACAGAGGAGCACCTTTAGTAACAGGCAACCCCAGTGAATCTGCAGATAAATAAAAAACACAAAATGCTGGCAGAACTCAGCAGGCCAGACAGCATCTATGGGAGGAGGTAGTGACGACGTTTCGGGCCGAAACCTTTCACCGAGGTGCACCACTGAACACCACAGGAGATCCTTTCTCTCTGCGGCTGTAGGACTCTACAATCCTCCTCCTTGACTATACAAGTATATGGTTTCATTACACATCTGTATTTTGCACTATAGACTTTTAATGCACATTCGTATTTTTTTTGTACCTCAATACTTACATTTTGTATTTTCAAGTATCTATTTCTGACAGAGCAACCTTGTAACAATAATTTCCTTGGGGATAAGTAAAGTTTTATCTCATCTTAAAGGCGCTCCTCAAAGTTGTTCAACTCCCACCTCTGACCAAGTCATCTGCCCATACATCATTCTTTTCCAGCTTAATTTCTCTTTTCTCCCCTCTTTTTACAGATTGTGACCCCACCCTTGGTACCATCCCCCACTGCATGACCCCACCCTCTGGACCACCCCTCCCACAGTGTGACCCCACCCTCAGTACCGCCCCCTTTTTTTAAACAAACTCTGCTTATACAGTTTGGCATCAAATTTTATCTGCCAATGTTCGTCTGAAACAGCAAAATATTCTGCCAAGTATAAATGGAGGTTAAAATAGATCATTCAAAAAAACCATGTGCAAAGTATAATTTTTGTACAGCAATGGTTGGGATGCTGTTAAAAAAAAGGCTCGATGACAACATTGATAGACCTGAACCATTAGATTTTATCGATGAAGTGAAATATCAATCAAGGCCCATCTGTTCGATGTTCAGAGAGCAAAGATCCCACACGAATGAAATGTGAAGATTAAGCAGACAGTACTCCCGTCAGTCCTGCTTTCCATCGCTTTACACCTTGCATCAATGTCTTGACAAAATGAGAGTCAAAGGCAGTCATTCCCCTCTTCAAGACTTGCTTAAAAAAACATTTCAAAGTACAAACATAATGAACAGACAAATGATTCAACAAGAAAAATGGTCCTACTAAGCATTGCAATAAATTTTTAAAAATGTAATATATTGACTTCCCCAAGGTAACTTTGTCCAGTAATATTGCAGAGACTAGAAATCCCAAAGGAGCTCAAAGCCAATGGTTTCCTCCAACTCTCACCGACAAGAGGCAAGGAAGGTTTACTATGACCCTGCTCACTTCCAGGTCACAGTTAATATTCATTACTGGCCAGCTATGTGGCCCCAGGTGTCAGCAGTACACAGCAATAGGGAAAGCCATTATTCATCTCCTGACTGGACAGGGAAGCGAACACTGGTAGGCAGTCAGCTCCACAAATCAAGTAGACAGTGCGATCATTTTTCTGCATCATCAACACTTTATTATTGGATGCTCAGTCCCTGCAGACTGTTAACACATTGTACTGGTGAGATGCATTAGCACGAAATGGGGATGGGGGGGGGGGGGGGGGGAGAATCTACATTTAACCTCTCATTCTATCAGCAGGAAAGAGGGCAACAATTTTTTAAAGTGTTTATTCCCTTAAAATCTACTCCACCAGTATTCTAGATGTTTATTCTCGCTAGGCTACAGCTTCTAACTTCCAAGTGGCTAGGTTTTATGCTGGACATTGGGGACGAGGCCACTCCCTTATCAAATACAACAGAGCTGCTTTCCTCTTTGTCCTGCCCATGTCTTTTCATTCAAACCCAAAATCCTTAATCAGCAAACACGAGGAAATCTGCAGATGCTGGAAATTCAAACAACAACACACACAAAATGCTGGTAGAACACAGCAGGCTAAGCAGCATCTATAGGGAGAAGCGATGTCGACGTTTCGGGCAGCTACAGTCTCAAATAGTCTGTCACCAATTGTAAAAGTTGTGAAGAACTTCAATGAACAGTTAGCGTGGAGTTGCATGCTAGGGACAAACGTGGGGGGTTAGGTGGTGGGGAGGGAGACAGTAAGGAAAGTTTGGGTGCAAGGGGAGAGTCAAAGCGAAGGGTTCTTAGAATAGATACCAATCATACTTTGCTTCCTACTTTAAGACTGACTGAAACACTCACTTTCCAAAGACGTACAGGTTGGTAGGTGTAATTGGGCAGTGGGGGCTTGTTGGGCTGGAAGAGCAAGAATAAGCACAGCACTGGCATGGATTCACGAAGGCAGCACACCTTCATACTCAACCAGAGAAAATGCGCACCCAATAGTAACACATTTGCCAGAAGGAAACACAAGATGCTGGTTGGCAGTCAGAAATGAAAACACAGAGAGGGGGCAAAAGGCCAGAAGGGGATGCCCAGTGGAAGAGGAGGGTTTGAGGCAAGAGTAGGGGATGGAGAATACTTGCCAAACGAACAGGACCAGAGGTGGAGGTAACTGAGGTCATGGTGGACCATGAGGTGCAGGAGTACAAAGCGAGTCTTCTGCTGAGGGCAAACCGTTCTGCCTCAGGGGAGTCAAAAAGAACAGTAAGGACACAGCAAGGTATTACAGGAGTGTACAGTTGCTATCTCAGTCTTCAGGGATATGGACAGACAGTATGCAAAGTGATCTAGTTAGGCACTAGACACAAGACTAGAATCAGAATTACCACTGACAAAGGTCATGAAACTTTGTATTATGCTGTACTGCTGCATAACAAACATTAAAGTTACAATAATTTATTTATTTAAAAAGATAGTGTAAAATGACAGCAAAATAATGAGACAGTATTCACAGACTATTCTGAAATCTAATGGGGGGGAAGAAGCGATTCCTAAAATATTGAGTGTGTATCTTCAGGCTCTTGCACCTCCCCCTTTGACGGCAGTAATAAGAGGGCATGCCCCAGGTGGAAATGGTCCTAAACATTAGATGCCACCTTCTCAAGATATCAACTTTTATAGACGTTCCCGGTGGTGGCAAGGCTTGCAGCTGTGATGGACCTGGCCGAGGATACAACCCCTTCAGCTTTGGTCCTATGCGTTGGCACCTCCATACACAACTGAGATGCAATCAATCAGACTCTCTTCACAGTACATCTGGAAAAATTTGCTAAGGCCTTTAGAGACAGTAACCAATTAAACAATAAGCATAACTGAACCAGAAGCAAAGGAGCCTCGGCATCCGAAAGGAGCAGGTACTCTTCAGAGAGAGTTTCATGTGGGCCACACATACCATCTGCTCTAGGCAATAAACACTCCACTGCCGTCATAGCTTCAGTAAGCCACACCTTCTCCTGCCCAACCTCACTGCACTGCCCGCCACCCAGAACACAGATCTAGATATGCCATCCAGCCACACCTTCTCCTGCCCAACCTCACTGCACTGCCCGCCACCCAGAACACAGATCTAGATATGCCATCCAGCCACACCTTCTCCTGCCCAACCTCACTGCACTGCCCGCCACCCAGAACACAGATCTAGATATGCTCACACAAATTCAGCCACCGGCACACATACTCATTTATCCATCTGCTCAAAGCAACGACGTGCATCTGACAGCAGTCCGCAAGAGAGTAAAACTCTCCCGTCGGGTCCAAATTAACAACCTCACCCCTAGTGTACATGCAGACTTCATTCTGCTGGGTAGCTTAATTCTTCTGAGCACGGAAATATGGTCCATGCAATACACAGTGAAATCTGGTGCAGCCTCTTAGTTCCTGCGACCTCGGTTCAATCCTAAACTTCAGTGCTATCTCTGTGAAGCTCACTCCTCCTTCTTGTGGCCGTGTAGGTTTCCCACACATCCCAAAGCAGCACTGGCTGATCGACCACTATGAATTGCCCCGAGGAGCGAGTGCTGATGGTACAATCTGTGGAGGAAAGTTGCTAGGAACATGGGGAGAATAAAACAGGATTGACATTTCATTGCAAAAACACACTAAATGCTGGAGGAACTGAATTTCATAGGTGGGGCAGAGCTAAAGATGGCACCAGAGGGCAACTTCTCCCAACCCATCAGCAAAGTAATTTAAATTCCACTTGCGTCTCCATTTCCCTTTTCAAGGTGACTGGGATTCTGTTACGTGATCTGCGGCTACACTCGAACAGCGGCACGTTGCCAGGACTGAATATGGGTGCCTTTGGGATGCCGTGGACCTGACTTCTCACCAGTGTTGTGAACTGAAGCACTGCGGGCAGCTGGAACATCAAGACAGCAAGTGTGGCTGTCAGAGGCGTCTGCACTCGGGTAATCAGTCTGGCTCTCTCTCGATGGTAAGTGAGAGTTTCCTACCAAAACTCGAAATAAAAGCAGTACTACAGACCGACTGTAACATGGAAACAGTGACTGTTTGTCTCGCCTGTGGCTGTGCAAGAGTGAGATCTCTCTCCCTCGTTAGTGAGGATGGACTGTAGACCATGGTCTCTCCTTGGGGATTTGCTGTTACTTGTGTGGGGGTGCTGGGGATGCTAATGCTTTATGCGAGATTAAGTTGGGAAAGGGGAGGGGCAGAGGGTCATTGCTTGTGTATGGGAGGGGCAGAGGGTCGTTGCTTGTGTATGGGAGGGGCAGAGGGTCGTTGCTTGTGTATGGGAGGGGCAGAGGGTTGTTGCTTGTGCATGGGAGGGGCAGAGGGCCGTTGCTTGTGTATGGGAGGGGGCAGAGGGTCGCTGCTTGTGCATGGGAGGGGCAGAGGGCCGTTGCTTGTGTATGGGAGGGGCAGAGGGTCGTTGCTTGTGCATGGGAGGGGGCAGAGGGTCGTTGCTTGTGCATGGGAGGGGCAGTGGGTCGCTGCTTGTGCATGGGAGGGGCAGAGGGTCGCTGCTTGTGCATGGGAGGGGCAGAGGGTCATTGCTTGTGTATGGGAGGGGCAGAGGGCTGTGAGGTTCTTACATTTTTTCCTGTCATTCATTTTGGGTTTTTTCTTCTGCTTCGAGGATGTCTGCAGAGAGTGAGAATTCCAGTTGTATATTGTATACATTCTCTGATATTAAATGGAACCATTGAACTCAATTCTACTGTCAAAATGAATCCAAACTCAGGTTGGAGGAACAACACCTTATATACCGGCTGGGTAGCCTCCAACCTGATGGCATGAACATTGACTTCTCTAACTTCCGTTAAAGCCCCTCCTCCCCTTCCTACCCCATCCCTGACATATTTAGTTGTTTGCCTGTTCTCTATCTCCCTCTGGTGCTCCCCTCCCCCTTTCTTTCTCCCGAGGCCTCCCGTCCCATGATCCTTTCCCTTCTCCAGCTCTGTATCACTTTCACCAATCACCTTTCCAGCTCTTGGCTTCACCCCACCCCCTCCGGTCTTCTCCTATCATTTCACATTTCCCCCTCCCCCCACTACTTTCAAATCTCTTACTATAGTTCCTTTCAGTTAGTCCTGACAAAGGGTCTCGGTCCGAAACGTCGACAGTGCTTCTCTCTATAGATGCTGCCTGGCCTGCTGTGTTCCACCAGCATTTTGTGTGTGTTGCTTGAATCAACGCTTTGATCACAAGCTCTGCCACCTTCATCAGAGATGACACCAGAGATGGCAGAGTTTATCATCAAAGTGTCAGTTTTAATGGACACCTGTATCCGACATGAAGCCCAAGAAGAGTTTATTCATCACATACGCTGAGAAAGCACTGGATGCTTTACACTTGTTTCATTCTCCTTTACACGTGTGCACAGGAAATGACATCAAGCAATCTTGAATCTAGGAGTCAAGCACTTTGTTACATATAGGACAGGAGAGAAAGGGATACAGCTTCTCCATCCTGAAAGGCATTAGTAAATCAGATCATATTTTCATGGTCACCATCGTTAATGCTAGAACTTTAGTAAAAACCTTACTTAAATTCTTAAGCCCTTCAGTGGGACTGAAGTGAATGGACCCAGAAGATTAGTCTAGACCTCAGGATTACAAAAATCACTGCAAGCCCTTTATTAAGCTGCAGTACTGTAGCGGTCAGCACGTCGCTATTACAGCTCAGGGCAGAGTTCAATCCTGGCGTCTCTGAATGTCCTCCCCATGGAACGTGCGGGCTTTCCCCAGGCGCTCCGGTTTCCTCCCACGGTCCAAAGTCATGCCAGTTAGTAGGGTAATTGGTCATTGTAAATTGTCCTGGATTTGGTTAGGGTTAAACTGGAGATGTCAGGGATTGCTGGGGTGGCTCGGCTTGAAGGGTCACAAGGGCCGACTTCACACTGTGTCTCTAAACAAGAGCCATACAAACTGGACAATGCACAATACAAAATGACGCTGGAGATATTGTAGTGAGAGATACAGAGATGGCAGAGGAGCTGAATACGTATTTTGCATCAGTCTTCACAGTAGAAAACGTCTGCAGCATACCAGACAGTGTCACGGAAGTGAAGTTTGTGCAGTGAAAGTTACGACTGAGAAGGTGCTCAGGAAGTTTAATGGTCTGCGGGTGGATAAATCTCCTGGACCAGATGGAATACACCCTCAGGTTCTGAACGAAGTAGCTAGAGAGATTGTGGAGGCATTGACGATGATCTTTCAGGAATTGCTTGATTTTGGCATTCTACCGGATGACTGGAAAATTGTAAATGCTTCTCCACAATTTAAGAAGGGTGGGAAGCAACAGAAAGAGAACTATAGACCTATTATCCTGACATCAGTGGTTGGGAAGTTGTTGGAATCGATTATTCGGGATGAGATAAGGAGTACCTGGAGGCACATGGCAAAATAGGCCAAAGCCAGCATGGTTTCCTGAAAGGAAAATCCTGCCTGACTAACCTAATGAAATTTTTTGAGGAAATTACAAGCAGGGTAGACAAAGGAGATGCAGTAGATGTGGTGTACTTGGACTTTCAGAAGGCCTTTGACAAGGTGCCGCACATGAGGCTGCTTAGCAAGGTAAGAGCCCGTGGAATTACAGGGAGGTTACTAACATGGGTGGAGCATTGGCTGGTCAGCAGAAAACAGAGAGTGGGAATAAAGGGATCCTATTCAGGCTGGCTGCTGGTTACCAGTGGAGTTCCACAGGGGTTGGTGTTGGACTGCTGCTTTGGACTATGGTATTAATGGATCTGTGGCTAAGTTTGCCGATGATACAAAGATAGGTGGAGGACAGGATAGTGTTGAGGAAACCGAGAGCCTGCAGAGAGACTTAGTTTAGGGGAATGGGCAAAGATGTGGCAAGTGAAATGCAATGTTGGAAAATGCACTTTGGTGAAAGAAATAAACGGGCAGACAATTATTCAGATGGGAAGAGTATTCAAAAATGCAGAGATGCAAAGGGACTTGGGAGTCCTTGTGCAGGATACCCTAAAGATTAACCTCCAGGTTGAGTGGATGGTGAAGAAACCGAAGGCAATGTTGGCATTCGTTTCTAGAGGTACAGAATATAAGAGCAGGGATGAGATGTTGAGGCTCTATAAGGTACTCGTGAGACCACACCTGGAGTATTGTGTGCAGTATGGGCTCCTTATTTTAGAAAGGATATACTGACATTGGAGAGGATTCAGAGAAGATTCACGAGAATGATCCAGGAATGAAAGGGTTACTGTATGAGGAACATCTGGCAGCTCTTGGGCTGTATTCCCTGGAGTTCAGGAGAATGAGGGGGGATCTCATAGAAACATTCCGAATGTTAAAAGAACTGAACAGATTAGATATGTCAAAGTTATTTCCCATGGTAGGGGATTCTAGGACAAGAGGACACGACTTCAAGATTGAAGGATGTCCTTTTAGAACAGAGGTACAGAGAAATTACTTTACACAGAGGGTGGTAAATTTGTGGAATTTGTTGCCACAGGCAGCTGTGGAGGCCAAGTCATTGGGTGCATTTAAGGCAGAGATAGATTAGCCAGGGCATCAAAGGGTATGGAGAGAAGGCAGTGGAGTGGGGATGACTGGAAGAATTGGATCAGACCATGACTGAATGGCAGAACAGACTCGATGGGCCGAATGGTCTACTGCTGCTCCTGCATCTTATGCTTTTATAGTACACCCACACCTCACAATGTGTCCAAACCAATCACTTTATTGATATGAGACTTATTCATTAATAGTGGCCTGTGCACCTGAGCAAGTGGTTAATTTGGGTCTGTAACACAGTGGTGTGTAATACATTCCCACAGACAAGTAAGGCTTAAGACCACTGCTGACTAAATTCCTTCTGATACACTAGCTGGAAATGGGGAAGCTGCTTCCTATGGTACAGAATGTTAGTAACACACACAAAATTCTGGTGGAACACAGCAGGCCAGGCAGCATCTATAGGGAGAAGCACTGTCGACATTTCAGGCCTTGACCCTTCATGGGTCCTGACGAAGGGTCTCAGCCCGAAACGTCGACAGTACTTCTTGCTATAGATGCTGCCTGGCCTGCTGCGTTTTGTGTGTGTTGCTTGAATTTCCAGCATCTGCAGATTTCCTCGTGTACAGAATGCTTCTATATCGCTGCCTCAATGTGTGCCAGAAACTCCACATCCATATGAAGAGAAGCAGGAGTCTTTCTTGACTAATACCCCTCATCATGATCTTCATACCCACTACAACCCCCTTCCACAGTACTGGTCAATAACTCAATTCGTGAGAGCACTGCTATTGTTATTCTTGCACCAGGTGACTTCAGAT
Source organism: Hemitrygon akajei (assembly GCF_048418815.1). Taxonomy (NCBI): domain Eukaryota; kingdom Metazoa; phylum Chordata; class Chondrichthyes; order Myliobatiformes; family Dasyatidae; genus Hemitrygon; species Hemitrygon akajei. Next base: position 71,360,192 of record NC_133142.1, on the reverse strand, counting down.
CTGCCCAGTAAGCAACTGAAACCACTTGCCTGTGATGTTTCCGTCTGTGAATGCTCAGGTCAGTTCATACTTGTTCGTCATTTCTCGCACTTGGCTATTCAGCAGTATTGACTTCTAATACAATACCACTCCAGAGGCATCATCTGTTTTCTAGGACAGATCAGTAGTCATTGCTTGATCGGGAATGCCACCAGGGTAGAGTCGTTCCTGAATGCAAAGTGCAGAATTCCAGAAGTGTACTCGTACCCACCCGGCCAAAGGGCACGAAGACCAACACACGAGCTACCAGTAGCTGGGATGATTGTTGAGCTGCAATGAACAACCTGTTGCTGTTACACTTTATTCTGCATTGTTTTATCACAACGCACTATGTAATGATCTGATCTGTATGAACGGCATGAAAAACAAGCTTTTCACAGTATCTTGGTACTGTGACAATAATAAACAAATACAGACAACCTTATTCAACTCAAGCTCTGAGCACCTATACCCACAAACCAGGCAGAAACTAAACACTGCAAAATAAAGTGTAATTATTAACTCAGTGTCACCTTACCAGGAGAAAAAGCCCCACCTTCCTCATATTAGAAAATCAATACCCAGAGGCAATATCTAACAATCTCTTAAAAGGCTTGGTGTTTTGCCTCCACTCTCACAGGTGAATCACTTCAGGTAGTGAGCACTTGTGTTAAAATGCATTTTTCTCCATTGTACTTAAAGATGAAATACTAAGGACTTATCTAGCTGATACTTCTCATTCCATAGTGTGGTATTCATTAAAGACCCACGATGAACACCACCTCACTATTTTGCACTACTAATTCATTTTTTACATTTCCTATTTAACTTAGTGATTTATGTAATTCACTGTACCGTCACCATAAAAACATCAAAATTTACCATGTCAGTGATAATAAAACTGATTCTGATTTTCAATAAATTACGGCATAGGAATTTGTCTGCAATTTGCCAACAAAACTCGCAAAAATAAACTACAACATTTATGAATGTCAGTTCCAAAACATCAGAAGTGTGACTCGTGTGTCTCACAGGTCTGCTTCAGGAATAGCATGCGACAGGTTTTCTTTTTACAAGCCATGCCTTTTGTTAGTAGAAGTGGAGCTCAGAAGGCAATAAGAGCAGCCAGCTCTCAGCTACTGGGAGAGTTGGTAAAGTATGCTGCAGTTCTGGGGCTGGGACGGCCTGATGCAGAGTCGACATGGTAAGAGTTCACTACACAAGTGTCGGGCATTGCACTTACGGAATATTCACGCTGTCAGATGCCTTGAAAAGCAGTCAGAATGAAGCCACATTCACCTATAGAAGGTTCCAAGTAAAATTTATTCGAGTACATACATCTCACCACATACAACCCTGAGATGCCCTTCCTGGGGGTATACTTAGCAAATCTATAGAACAGTAACTGTAAATAGGATCAATGAACAACAAACTGTGCAAATGCAAATATAAATAAATAGCAAGAGCATGAAATAACAAGATAATGAGTCCTTGCAGTGAGACCATCGGTTGTGGGAAGACCAGAAGTAGAGTGAGGACAGTTACCCCCTTTCATTCAAGAGCCTGATGGTTGAGGGGTAGTAACTGTTCTTGAACCTGGTGGTGCAAGTCCTGAGGCTCTTGTACCTTCTACCTGATGGCAGCAGTGAGAAAAGAGCACGGCCTGGGTGGTGAGGATCTTTGATGATGGATGCTGCTTTTCTACAGCAACGTATCATGTAGATTTGCTCTGTGATTGGGAAGTCTTTACCTGTGATGTACTCCGCCAGATCCACTACCTTTTATATAGGATTTTCTGCTCAAAAGGCATTGGCGTTTCCATAAACCATTCCCTGCTCTGCCAGCTGAGCTAGTCCATAGGACCATAAGATATTTGCCATCTGGCCCACCAAGTCTGCTCTGCCATTCAATCATGGCTGATTCTTTTTTTCTATCTCCTCCTCAACCCCAGTTTCTGGCCTTCTCCCCATAACCTTTGATGCCATGTCCAATCAAGACCTTATCAATCTCTGCCTTAAATACACCCAATGACCTGGCCTCCCAGCTGCATGTAGCAACAAATTCCACAAATTCACCACTCTTTGGCTACAGAAATTTCTCCACATCTCTGTTTTGAAAGGGCGCCCCTCTTTCCTGAGGCCGTGTCCTCTTGTCCTAGACTCCCCCATCAAGGGAAACATCCTTTCCACATCCACTCTGTCTAGGTCTTTCAATATTCGAAAGGTTTCAATGAGATCCCTCCTCATTCTTCTGAATTCCAGCGAGTACAAACACAGAGGCATCAAACGTTCCTCGTATAACCCTTTCATTCCTGGGATCATCCTTGTGAACCTTCCCTGGACCCTCTCCAATGCCAGCACATCTTTCTACAATGAGGGGCCCAACACTGTTCACAATACTCAAGGTGAGGCCTCACCAATCCCTTAAAAAGCCTCAGCATCACATCCTTGCTCTTGTATTCTAGACTTATTGAAATGAATGCTAACTTGGTATTAGCCTTCCTTACCACAGACTCAACCTGCAAATTAACTTCAGTTATCCCCAAGTCCCTCTGCATCTCAGATTCCTGGATTTTCTCCCCATTTAGAAAATAGTCCACACATTTATTTCTACTACCACGATTAACCTTCAAGGGTGCCATGGTAGCAACGCTATTACAGCTCAGAGTGGAGTTCAGAGTTGAATTCCGGAGTCCTCTGAAAGAACATTTGTACATCCGCCCCATGGAATGCTTGGTTTTCCTCCAGGTGCTCCACTTTCCTCCCACAGTCCAAAGATATTCCTGGGTCCAAAAAGCTGCAGTTATGAGGATATCCATATCACGATGTGAATGCAAATGTCAGTGTAACAATTAGTGAACAAGCCTGCCTTTTTGTTGGAATTTGTTTATTATTGTCCTTTCACTGAGATACAGTGAAAAGCTTATCTTGTTCATTTCAGACCATGCATTAAAGAGGTGGCGATCACTTTAAACTCACCCGGCAGAAGGCAGACACACCACTGCTGTAACCTGCCATGAACATGATTTCCCAATATCTCAGAGCAGTGTGGAGGGAAATCGTCCGCCAACTGGAAATTCCAGACTCGACCCAACAACGACGATCAAGGTAGAACCAGGTAAAACAATAGGGTGGCATACAAGTGTAGTGGTTATCATTATCATTTAACAGCACCAGTGATCACAATGACGTTTCAATTCTTACTGCTGTGGAAAAGGAGTTTGTACACCCTCCTAGTAACCATATGACTTTCCTCTGGGTTCTGCCATTTATTTCTACATTCCAAAGGTGTACGGGCTAGGGCACGCTATGCTTGTGTCAGAAGTGTGGGAACACTTGCGGATGCCCCAGCACAATCCTCACCGATCTTATTGGACATGATTGACACATTTCATTGCATGCTTCAATGTGACAAATAAAGCTCATCTTTCCTTCAATCTAACACTACAGAATAAAGTTCAACAGCTACAAAGAAACTGCAGTGAAGGCAAACAAGAATGCTAGATCATAATGATGTAGATTGTGAGGTCACAAGTCCAACTTGTTGTACTAGACAACTATCTGATGGTCTGGTAAGAGTGGGATAGAAGCTGTTATGCTTTTGTATGAGAGGAGAAGAGAGAATCTCTGGGATGGGGTGGGGACATTTTTGATTATGTTGGCAGCTTTACTGAGGAAGCTAGCAGTGCAGAGAGAAATTGATCTCTGATGTTCGACCTGAGCTGAGAGAATGTTGAAAACTCCCCGGTGATGCAGGAACTGCAGCAGATTTTATTGCCTTTAGAACAACTGACATGAGGAAATAGTTGACGGGCCATTCAGCTCAGTGTGTGTGGGATGGAGCTTCTTTTCACAACAAAAGCAAGCCTTTTTTCCACTTGCATTTTCCTTTGCCTACAAAGCAACAGTGAACACAGTGCCAGAAAATTTCTCAGACTGTACCAGAACTACCAGGCACCACATTGCTTTGGAAAGCATCAACATGGGGGGGGAGAAGACAGAGACATACACAGAGAGAGAGAGAGAGAGAGAGAGACACACACACACACAGGGGGAAAGGGAGGGACAGAGATGGATGGAGAGACACAGAATATAATTTTCCTTTGTCAAATTCAATGGCATAATTATCTGAACTGTGATCTCATTAGAAATTACACATGCATGCTAGTTATCAAAGCAGAGGCATGTCACAAGGAGATTCAAGACTCACATATTTCACATTCTGCACTTGTGTCGGGGGGGGGGGGGGCGGTGGCCGCTAGCAAGCTACTTAGAAATAACTCAGATAAACTTTTCTGTTGCAACTTTTTTATTTTTGGAACACAACAACGTAACGGCATGGACACCGGCAAAGGAGATCATGTCCCACCAATGACACCCACAGGTACCTGCAGGAGGTCAGGACATGCAGAAGCAGCAAGACAGGTTAATGAGATGCTCTCCCTCCCTCCCAAGGTCCAATCTGCTATTGAAAATCATTGGTCTCAATTTTCCTGCCCAGTCCCTATCACCCAAATTCCCTTTCAGTTTTGAATATACAGTAGATTGAGTTAACTGGGACACATTGGGCCGATTAAGCGGCTGCCGCAATTAGCTGAAGGTTATGGAAACCTTTCCCTTTTATTCATTTCATTTTCACTCCCCCTCCCACTCATTCTCAGCATCTCCAAGCCTGAATGATTGAAACCGCAATGAGCAAAGCAGTTCTGAATGGTCTTACTGCTTATTGTTGTTGCTCCCTTTCACGTTCGTGGCGTATCCAGCAGCATCTGTACCACTTCAGTAGCATTTAACTTTATTTTAAAAAATGAGGCCAAGTTGCTAGCTTGAAGCTCAACCCAGCACTAATGGAAAGCGTGCGAGGATATGGCCAGATTTAAACTCAGGACCATTGCTGCTGCCACATCACCACCGGTTGACTTTACTGGTTGTTACTCATCAAAATCACTGCTTTTTGAATATAAACACACAACTGACTGTTTTCAAACTGTTTGGTAAGCACTGTGTAGTGTCTAACGGCCATACAAGGGCACATGATCATGCTAGCTAGAAACTGTTCTGCAAGTCTCCTATCCCAAATAAGAAGCAGTGTCACAAATAAACAGAGATTCCCAGATTTGGTAGATTTAATTTTTCTTCTGTATTCTTTTGCACATTGGTTGTGTGCTGTTTTTCAATGATTCTGTTCTAGTTCTTTGTTCTATTGCGAATGCCTGCAAGAAAAATCTCAGGGTAGTGTTCAAAAGTTCAATGGTCCAACTTAATGTCAGAGAAATGAATACAATATACATCCTGAAATGCTTTTTCTTGGCAAACATCCACAAAAACAGAAGTGCTCCAAGGAATGAATAAGCCAGCTCCCCCACCCCCACCCCCGCGTGCAAGCGGCAGCAAGCAACAATCCCCCCTCCCCCCACCGGCATAAAAATACTTGGTGACAGATAAAAGTTTTGCTTTGAACAAGCAACTGAAAGCTGTGAGGGCTCGCAGACAGAGCAGAAAAGTTCTTGCCATTTTGTCTAATTATTCTCACCATCTTCAAATGATTTGTCCAGGTAAAGGAACAATTTATTTTTTACCAATCAGGTATACTGCATTCTCTATAGACAGTATCCATGAAACTGAGTGCAAATGGCAAGTGCTGAATCTCCGGTACCGGGCTGTGCAGGAGGGAACCTTAAGAATGGGATGTGGAGTTCGGAGGTTGGAAGAGCTACCCAAGCAACGGTGAGAAAATAATCTCTTTGGAGTAAGCCGGGAAATTACAGGCCAGGATGTCTGGCATCAGTAGTGGGAAAGTTATTGGAAGGCATTCTAAGGGACCGGATATACTGTATAAGTATTTGGATAGACCGGGACTGATTAGGGAATAGTCAACATGGCTTTGCGTGTGGCAGGTTATGACTAACCAATCTCAGAGTTCTGGTGTCAAGAAAGTTGATGGAAGCAAGGCTGTGGATGGTGACTTTAGCAAGGCCTTTGACAAGGAGCTGCGTGGGTGGATGATTCAGTCGCTCGGCATTCAAGGCAAGGTAGTAAACTGGAGTAGACATTGGCTTCACGGAGGAAGCCAGAGTGGTTGTAAATGGTTACCCCTGTGACTAGTGGTGTGCCACACCGATCGGTGCTGGGTCTGCTGTCAATATCAATGATCTGGCTGATAAGTGGTTAACGGGATCAGCAAATTCACACACACCAAGAAGGGGGCATAGTGGACAGCGAGGAGGACTATCGAAGCTTGCAGTAGGATTTGGACCGGCTGAAAAATAAAAAAGGCAAATGGCAGTTCTTCCAAAGTGCTACACAAACCAAGGTAGGTCTTATGCAGTGAACAGTGTGGCACCAAGGAATGTGATAGAATAGACGGATCTGGGAATACAGGTACATAATTCCATGAACACAGCAAGACAAGTAGATAGGGTTGTAAAGAAATTTTCTGGCATATTTACTAAAAGTACCAAGTACAGAAATTGGGATGATTTGTTGAGGTTGTACAAGATGCTGCGGAAGCCCAATTTAGAGTATTTTGTGCAGTTTTGGTCCAACATATAGGAAAGATGTCAACAAGATCGAAAGTATGCGAAGGAAATTTACAAGGATGATGCTGGGACTTGAAGACCCGAGTATAGGGAAAAGTTGAATATGTTAGGATTTCATTCCCTAGATCATAAAAGATTGAGGGGAAATTTGATTGGAGTATGGTATACAAAATTATGAGGCACATAGAAAGGGTAAATGCAAGCAGGCTTATTCTGGTGAGGTAAGGTGAAACTACAACTAGGGGTCATGGGCTAAGAGTGAAAAGTGAAAAAGTTGAAGGGGAACTTCACTCAAAAGGGTGGTGAAAGTGTGGAACGAGCTGCCAACAGAACTGATGGATGCAGTTTTGATTTCAACACATGAGAATTTCAGATAGATACGTGGATGAGAAGGGTAGGGAAGTCTCTGGTCTGGCACGGGTCGATTGAATAAGCAAATTAGGAGTTTGGCACAGACTAGATGGGCCAAAAGGCCTATTTCTGCACTGTAGCGTTTTATAACTCCACAAATCTAAATGCTACTGAGAAATAGATATTTAAACATTTGGCCATCTTCTACAGCTCCACACATAGGTGACCTCATCTCCCCCCAAGTCACTATTTTACTATTAATATAACTGAAGAATGTCTTGCAATTCTCTTTAATCCTGCCTCCCAATCCAGCTCGTACTCTCTTTTTGCCCTCCTGATTCCTCTCCGAAGCCTGCTCTTAAAACTTCTTAAAAAATGTTCACCACTCAGGCACTGAGAAGTATGTAAACTTGCTTTTCTACTTACTAGAACTTCAATATTGCTCATCAGCCAGGCTCCCTACTCCTCATGCTAACAGGAACATGCTGTCTCTGCGCTCTTGATATGACCTTCCCACTTGCCAGCTCGGGGAGGAGTTCATTCCAACATCCTCTGTAAGGAGTCTCTACGTCCTCCCTGTTGAATGTGTGGGTTTTCTCCGGGTGCTCTGGTTTCCTCCCAGACGGACCAGTCAGTAGGTTAATTCGATATTGTGAATTGTCCCATGATTAGGATAGATCGCCGGGTGGTGTGACTGAAAGGGCCGGAAGGGCCCATTTCACGCTGCGTCTCTAAATAAATATTCAAATCTCCTATTAGCACAACCATACCATTCTCACAACTATGTTTAATTTCTAAACACATCTGCTCAAGCTCTTGCTGACTATTTATATAGCTCTAGCAAAGTGGCCAGCTCTCTTATTTCTAAGTTCTACCCAAATGGCCTCGTGATAGGATCCCTCAAGAGTATCCTCCATGGCCTCCTGTACCAAAAGGGCAACACCCCCTTCACTCCGACCTGTTTCATTGTCACACAAGGCATTGGTATCTGGGAACATTGAGCTACCAGTCCTGCCATTCTTCAGCCACGTTTTAGTTATGGTCATGATATTCCAGTTCCTCGAGGCAATCCATGCCCTCAGTTTGTCCATCTTACCTGTTCAACCAGGTGCACTGAAAGAGATACAAATTAAAAGCAGTGATCCTATCTACCCTTTTACTGCAAACATGACCAACCTGGGAGATAAAGGTGCTGGCAAAGCATTGAAGATGCTGGAAATTTAGAGGATGATGCATAATTTGAGGAGGCTGGTGAGGTGAAAGAAGCTAACAAAGGAATCCTGTTCTCATCTTGGGTGGAGACATAGGGCTCAGAGCAAAAGTGCAATTATGGAACATTTGACAGCTCTGCCAACTAGAATTGAAGGTAAACAAATGCCTGGGGAAAGGAAACTGAAAACACTTGTCAGAATAGATGGTGATTGGAACAAAAACAGAAAAGAGACAGTACAGGAGGAGATGTAGTCAAACAACACACAAAACACTGGAGAAACTTAGGTCAGGCAGTATCTATGAAAAAAGCGTAAACAATTGCAGGACCGGAGACAAAGCTGAGATGTTTGCAGATTTGCACATGCAGATTTTCTCGGTTTAGGGATGTAGTCAAGGTAGCTGCAGGAAGCTATGAATTTACAATGACTACAGGCTCCTAACATCCTGAGAAACAAAGGAATCAATTTAAGGACAAGAAAGTGTGTGGAGAGACACCAGATGCAAGTTGGCATTGAAGTGGATGAAACAACCAAGCTCTGTATGGGAGCGTGGAACAGCACTAATGGTTATTGGTGGATTGGAAAAAGGTAGGAGGAACTGATGAGATGGAAAGAGCACGAATCGCTGCAGACTTGGGGTAAGCAAGAAGACCTAGAGCAGCATCTATCCTGTCAACCCCTCTTACAGTCAAACATGCTCTGCTGACTGCATCGACATATAGTGAAAGGAACAAACTGAAGACACACCAATCCTCAGCACCAACCCAACCCACAACACAAACTCACTCTACAAGTCTCAGTATTTCACTGAACATCTTAATCATTCAGTCTGGATAACTTCACTCACCTCTACATCGATTCCACAAGATATGCACACACCCTACACCTCAGGTTCTCAGAATTATTTATTTATTTTTGGTATTGCACAGATTGCCTCCTTCTGCACATTGTCAGTCTTTCTGTGTACTCTCTTTGATTCTACTGTATTGCTTTGTTCTATTGTGAACGTGTGAAAGAAAATGAATCTCAGGGTAGTATAATGGTGACATATACAGTATGTACTTTGATAATAAATTTACTTTGAACTTCCCTTCTACATTACTGCAAAAAGATGAGTAAAAATAAGGGATGAGACTAATTAGACAGCTCTTCAAAGAGCTTTTGAACCAAGGGCACCCACTATGCCGGGCAACTATGCGAAGAAATAACAAGGAGCAGGAAGCCATCGATAAAGTGGGCAACAAGAACACAACTCTAATCATGAGTGATGTTCAGGAACATACCTCACCAGATGTTGTGAAATTGGAATGAAAGCGAACAAAACTAATTAGAGTAAGCATGGCGCATTTGGACATTCAGAAACTTTTTAATAAGGTCCCAGAGAAATTAATTGGCAAAATTAAAGCATACAGGATCAGGATTAATACAAGACCTTAAGACCAAAATACATGGAAGCAGTATGAGGTCATTTGGTCCATTGCGCGAGTTCTGCTATTCAATCACAGTTGAATTATTTCCTCCCTCAACCCTATTCTTCTGCCTTCTCCCTGTAACCTTTGACACTGACTAATCAGGAACCTACCAACCTAAGCTTTAAGTATACCAATGACTTGGCTTCCACAGCCATTTAATACACTACCCTCTGGCTAAGAAATTCCTCCTCATCGTTGTTCCAAAGGTATGTTCTATTCTGAGGCTGTCCCCTCTGGTCCTAGACTCTGCCACTATTGAAACATCCTCTCAACATCCACTCTATCTGAGCCTTTCAATGCTCAATGTTTTAATAAGATCGTCCCGTCATCTTTCTGAACTCCAGCATGTACAGGCCAGAGCCATCAAATGTTCCTCATAAGTTAACCGTTTCATTCCTAGGATCACTCGTGAACCTCCTCTGGACCCTCTTCTCTGCCAACATAGCCTTTCTTAGATATGCTCTCAATGATCTAAAAAAATGATCTGTCCAAAGCCTTATACAGCCTCAGCATTACATGCATAGAGAGTTGGCAGACAAAAAAATATAGGATGAGCTTGTTGCACTGGAAAGGAATCAATTTCTGGTTTTTAGATCAGCTCAGCATTGAAGTCTACATTTTCTACTCTGCCACAGTTTCATCTCTCCATGCAGCCATCCCTAATACAAAGTACTTAATTCTTCATACCTTGAAGCTTCTAAAAGCTCCTGAAACATGTTCCAAGTATTAATTTTGCAGCATGATTGTTTTGTTCCCACCCCCAACTAGGCCCATGCCCTTGACCTCTGCCACCACACCAGCTGGGCAAGGACAGGTACTCACGCCTCACCCACCAATGGTTCACCCACCAACCTCCACCCTTCCCCACATCACCAGTAGTCAAGTGCACTTGCAAAAACCTTACACAGCATAAAGCACTCCAACTGACAACCAGACTGCACTTGTCCACAAACAGGATTTATGCTCATTTTTGACAAAGCATTCCAAATATTCCAGACTCTTGACTGGGCCTGAGCACAGGAAACAAACCAATGCTTGGTCTGTTTAAAAGCAGAGCCAGATTTAAAAGACCAAGGTGACTCGGCCAAGGGCAAAGGATGGACCAGTGTTCAGCTCGCTACTCTGCGAAGCTTTACTTGCCTCACTGCCAAATGAGCTCTGTGGCCGGGACCAGGATGGCTCCGCGGCTGTGGACTCTGCAGTTCATGTTTTGTGTGTTATTTCTTCATTTTATTGTTTGCACAATTTTTTTAAAAACATGTATTAGGTGGCGGTCTTTGTTGTGTGGGGTTTGTTTCATGGATTCCATTCTGTTTCTGTTTTATTGCTGTTTACAAGATGAATCTCAAGTTTGTATATGGTATGCATACACACTTTGATAGGAAACGCCACTCCACTGTTCAAGGAGGGAGAGAGGAAAAAGACAGGAAATTTATAGGCCATTGAGTCTCTCCTCAGTGGCTGGGGTCAATTGTTAAGAATGTGGTTTTAGGGTACTTGAAGGCACATGATAAAATAGGCCAACATCTGCATGACCTCAAGGAAAAATCTTGCTTGACAAATCTGTTGGAATTCCTTGATTAACAACAAGCAGAATAGACAAAGGAGAATTGGTCGATGTTGGGTGTTTGGATTTTCAGAGGCCTTTGACAAGGTGCCACACATGAAGCAGCTTAACAAGCTAGAAGCCCATGGTATTACAGGAAAGATACTAGCATGGATAAAACAGTGGCCTATTGGCAGGAGGAAAAGAACAGGAATAAGGGAGTCTTTTCCAGTTGGCTGCCAGTGACCAGTTGCGTTCCACAGGGGTCTGGGTTGGGACCACTTCTTTTTACATTACATGTCAATGATTTGGATGATGGAATTGATGACTTTGTTGCAAAATTAATGGACAATGTGAAGATAGACAAAGTGGCAGGAAGTTTTGAGGAAGTAGAAAGGCTACAGAAGGACTTTGATTAGGATAGTGGGCAAAGAAGTGGCAGATGGAATACATGGTCATGTTCATGCACTTTGTTAGACAAAATAGAAGGATTTTCAAAATAGAGATAAAATACAAAAACTGAGACTCTAAGGGACTTGGGAGTCCCTGTGCAGGACTCCCTAAAGGTTAATTTGTAGGTCGAGTCTGTGGAGAGGAAGGGAAATGTAATGTTAGCATTCATTTCAAGAGCACAAGAATATAGAAGCAAAGATATAATGTTGAGACTTTGTAAAGCACTGGTGAGGCCTCACTTTGATGTGTTTTAACTGGAGTGGGTTCAAAGGAAGTTCACAAAAATAATTCCAGGATTGAATGGCTTGTCATATGAAGAGTGTTTGATTATTCTGGGCCTGTTTTTACTAGAATTCAGAAGAATGAGGGGTGACCTAATGGAAACACATCAAACAGTGAAAGGCCTTGATAGAGGAGTGTCCTTTTAAAACAGAGATGAGGAAGAATTTATTTAGCCAGAGATTAGTGAATCTGTGGAATTTATTGCCACAGGTAGCTGTGGAAGCCAAGTTTTATGTATACTTAAGGGAGAGGTTGATAGATTTTTGATTGGTCAGAGCAGGAGATTGGGGCCAAGAGGAAAATTGGATCAGCCATGATGAAATGGCAGGGCAGACTCAATAGCCCAAATGACCTAATTCTGCTCCTATGTCTTATGGTCTTAAATATACTTTGAACGACAGACGTCTTTCTGCATCTAACACCTTTCAACAGTAGAAGCTGTTCAATGAATTTTCCAGACCAATCTCTAACCCCTTCATTGGTCAGACACTTCTAGGGATTTTAACACTGTCAGGAAAGTCTTGCGTGGAAACAGACAACTGGGCTCAGGTGAGGTAGCAAGGGATGGGAGAGGTGATAAATGAGAACACCGCCCCCCCCCCCCCCCAATCTCACACTGCGCAAGAATGCCTGATGGATTTCCTGATATTGCATTAACATCTAGAGTTCATTAAAGGTCTCACATATGCCGCAAGTTCCTTCTGGACGTCATTTGATTGGTACATCGATCCTCTGCTCATCATCCAGAAATTTGTGCCTGAAATTAGTTGAGCTTGTGGAGATTGTTCAGGGATCCTAATTACTGGCATGCAAGTGTCTGCTCTCACACCGCGGTACATCTAGTGTTTCTGCTAGGAAATGCAGCATTCTATAAACCGTATACCAGTACGCATCAGGTTATTCAATTGGAAAGCAGCAAGTTCGCACATCTCCCTTGGCAGGTTCAACAGCACTGCTTACTGAAGCACTTCACATGGAGGTTAGAAGTTTAACAGCTGTTGGCAAGGTTCATAACCCTCTGCTCCATTCCTCACCCACAGTCTCCATGCACAAACTCCTTATCTCAGCCATGTTACTGTGGTAGGCTAAGCATTCAACCTGTCTAGCAACCTTAACCAAACAGAGCAGCCTGTCTCGGTTAAATTTACTGCACGCCACAGGCGCGATGTCAGTCACCTTTAAGAAGGTGGTTGGCCGGAGGCCAGCCCACTATTGGGGGAGGCTCACAGCTCGGGCTCCCAGGGCATCAACACCCAGATATAATGCAGGCATTTTCAGAATTGCATTTCATCATCCTTGCCTGTACAGCTTGCTACACCAGTAATCAGGACCCCCACCCAGGCCATGCCCCTTCTCATTACCACCTTCTGGGAGGAACTACAGGAACCTGAAGACACACACTCAGCTTCTTCACCTCCGGCATCACATTTCTGAATGGACGGTGAACCAATGAACACTACCTCACCTTTTCCCCTCCTCTCTTTGCACTATATAATTTAATATATTGTAATTTATATTTGTAAATTAGTTTATTATGAATTGCACTGTACTGCCAACATTAAACAAATTTCACAACATACAGTTGCAAGAAAACTCAAGTGTCACATTATTAGATATGCACAAACTGCTGAAACTAATAACACAAACAATTGTACTTTTCATGTCTTTATTGAACACATTGTCTAATCATTCACTGTCCTGGCTGGAAACTGGTAGAACCTCCTTTAACAGCAATAACCTCCACCAAGTGTTTCCTGTAGCTGCTGACTAGACTTGCACAATGAATTTTAGACCATTCCTCCATACAAAACTGTTTTGTTTCATCAATATTTCTGGGATACCTTGCACAAATGGCCCTCTTCAGGTTATGTCAAACATCTTAATTGGATTAATGTTTGGACTCTGACTTGGCCATTCCAAAACACAAATTTTCTTCTTTTTAAACCATTCTCTTGTTAATTTACTTGGATTTTGGAGCATTGTCTTGTTGTATCATCCAACTTCTATTAAGCTTCAGGTGACGGGCTGCTACCCAGACATTCTCCTGTAAAAAATGACTTGATACAATTTTGAATTAATTGTTCCCTCAACGATTGCAAACCATCCAGGCCCTGAGGCAGCAAAGCAGCCCCAAACCAAGATGCTCCTTCCACCATGCTTCACAGTTGGGATGAAGTTTTGGTGTTGGTGTACAGTACCCTTTTTCCTCCAAACACAGCGGTGTGCATTTCTGCCAAAAAGTTCAAGTTTTGACTCGTCTGTCCCGAAAGCTTTATGGAACATCCAGATGGTCTATTATACACTTGAATCGTGCAGCAATGTTTTTTGGAGAGCAGTAATTTCCTTCATGTTGTCCTTTCATTACACTCTTCTCGTTGTGTTTTTCTTATCGTGGACACATGAACAGAGACTTCAGCAAGACCTAGAGATTTCTGCAAGTATTTTGCTGTTACCCATGGATTTTTCCCCCCACCTCCTTCAGCATTGCACATTGTGCTCTTGGTGTGATCTTTGCAGGACAACCTGTCCTAGGAGAATAGCAACAATACTGAGTTTCCTCCATTTGTAGATGATTTCTTTTACTACAGACTGACGAATACTCTGGTCTTTAGAAACATTTTTGTAGCCTTTTCCAGCTTCATGCAACTCTATAATTCTTCTTCTAAAGGTTGTTTTGATTGAGGCACAGTGCACATAAACAGACCCTTCCTGAGAAGAGGCGGCTCTGTCAGTAATCTGTCTTTTTTTTAAAAAATTAGGGCAGGGCACCTCAACAAGCCACACCTCCAAACTCATCTCATTGATTGGAACATCTGACTCCAGAAAGCTTTTGTAGAAGGCATTACCCCAGAGGTTCACATACTTAGTGACTTAGATGAGAATCGACCACATTTTATGAGTAATTAATTCAGAAAAACCAGTAATGGTTTTCCAAACTCTATCCCAAATACTTAATTACAATCTGGAACCTAACCCTCTGATTGCCCTTCTCGGCACCTCCAGAGAGGGGGACACACACCTAAGTCCGACCAAACGTTGCATACGTTTTTTGCCTCTCTTTTGGCCAGGTGCGCAGTCTTGCTCAGGTGGAAGGATGCTGCCCCGCCCACCCATGCTCAGTGGCTCAGGGACATCATGTCCAGTCTACACCTTGAGAAGATCCATTATTGAACTCTCAGTTCAGACATAAAGTTCCAAAAGGTGTGGGGACCCTTTCTTGAATATTTTCAGAATTCCCAGCCAAACGCAAGGTTCATCCCTTCTTCCTTCCCCTGCATATAACTCCCTGACTTTCAGCATTCTCCGGTACAATTCTACAAACTCAGACGTGTAAACATACAACAGTTTATGTGTTAGGAAAACACACCTTCTCTATACCAATGCAGCTCTGTGGAGATAAAGGTTTGTTTAACCCTTTTTGCTAATGCAGTGATGGCTTGGAGATGGGAATTGGGAGGGGTAGGTCGGGGCAGGGAGGTAACCAAAGCATGTTTGTACTATGGGTGCATCTCTTTCATAGATGTGAATTGTACATTTGTTATCTACTGCACAAACCTCCTTTGTACTATGCCTTCTTGATTTAAAAAAGCAATAAAATTATTGCTGAGAAAAGAAAAACCAGTAATTGCAAGGATTCACAAGCATTTTCTTACAACTGTATGCCAGTTGTTTTGAATCTGATTCACAGTGTGGACCATTTATGAGGTGATCAGCGAGTTCCAGGACTGAGATCTAGCCAATGAAGCAGTCCACAGCACCGTGCCTCAAAGAGGAAGCAATGCTGCTATTTTCCCCCATCAAGTCCTTCCAATCCATCTTTTCAAATATTTTACATAGAGACAGTGCAGAACAGGCCCTCCGGCCTAATGAGCCAAACCAGTGAGGAACCTGCCTAGTCACAGGACAACTTAACCTACTAACCGCTACACCTTCGGACTGTGGGAGGAAACCAGGGCTCCCGGACAGACTGATGTGGTTCACTGGAAGAACGTACAAACGTGTAAATTGTCCTGCAATTAGGTTAGGGTTAAATTGGGATTGTCATGGGCTGCTAGGGCCAGAAGGTCTTATTCACTTATTTAGAGATACAGTGTGGAATAAGTAAAATCCTTGGAACTTCTTTGCTTTGAAATATTCTTTGGAGGAACTTAACAGCACCTGTGGACGGGGAACAGAAATGTTGACAACTCTGGTTAAAACCCTGCATCATTCCAAAATGTTGACATTTCCTTCCCTCCCATCTCTCCTCCTCAAAAGATGCAGCCCAACCACCCAAGCTTTTCCAGAAGTTACTTGTTGCTCCTGATTTCAGCTTCTGCAAACTATTTCTATGGCAATCTACTACCAGCATTAAGGACCCCCACCTCTTCTCATTACCACCATCAGGGAGGAGGTACACGAGCCTGTAGACACACACTCAACACTTTAGGAAGAGCTTCTTCCCCTTCATCACCAGAATTCTGAGCAGACAATGAATCAACCTATCATGAATACTATCTATTTTTGCTCTGTTTATATACACACATACAGACTCACTCAGTAGCCACTTGATGAGGTACATCTGTACACCTGCTCGAGAATGTAAATATTGTTACGTAACCTCGTAACCAGGTAACTTACCAGCAAAGATAGCGGGATCAGCTGAGTCGGATGCTACTATTTTCAAACGTTTTATTCAAAAAGGGGCACAAACGTATGGTTAATACAAAACATTCAGATCATATACGTCGTCAAAACTCAATCTAAAACACCGGTGTAATAATAATCAATCAGAAATAAGCTCTATAGTTGTCTAGGGGTAATACTGAGTCCAATTGAAATATAAAGAGTCACTCAGAAGTTTGCAGGCTTTTCCCTTTTGGGAACCGCTGGGGTTTCACGTTGTGGAGAGAGAGAGATGGTTGAGAAAGGATAAACACTTGCCCGTTGTCTTTACAGAGCAAATCCTTGGAATCAGGGGAGCAGGCTTCCCCGTTGTTATTTAAAAGCAGTCTTCCATTGGTTCTAGCCACAGATTCAAAATTTGGAATCTAACGCACGTGGCTTCCTTCAAAATGGCTTCCCGCTCCCATGGGAATCGGTATCGTGCTTCCTTGGTGTCTCCTGGGTGCGTCTGAGGGTTGTCCCCCCCTCAGACCCTCCTTTATACTTCTTCACGGGATCGCAGGTGTCAATCAGGTTGCAGGTGATGCGATCTCTCTCTCAACCAGCCCACTTTGCCCGAGGGCTTTTCAAGTGGTCTTCATGAGACAATAGTCAATATCGCCTTTATTCTGCTTCTCGGGAGAACGTGGTCTTCCGCACGTCTCTCTCCCTCTTGGGTCAGTTGACCCCCCCTTGACTAGGGCTCTTGCGATTCTCACAAAGGAGGGGCCGAGGGCATAACAATATCTAATCAGCCAATCATGTGGCAGCAACTCAACGCATAAACATATGCAGACATTGTCAAGAGGTTCAGTTGTTGGCCAGACCAGACTTTGGAGAAATGTGAAGTAATGTGATCTAAGTGACTTTGACCCGGAAGTGATTGCTGGTGTCAGCTGAGCATCTCGGAAGCTGATCTCCTGGGATTTTCATGCACAGGTCTCTAGTTTAAAATGAAACCCCCAATGAGTGGTGGTTCTGTGGGCAAGAAAGTCTTACTAGTGAGAGAAGTCAGAGGAGAATAGTTAGACTAATTCAAGATGGAGGGAAGGTGACAGTAACGCAAATAATCACACATCACAACAGTGGTGTGCAGAAGAGCATCTCTGAACGTTGACGTGGATGGGCCACAGCAGCAGACCATGAACAAACACTGAGGTACAGGAATGGCCACTGAGTATGCACTCATTATAATTTATAGATATTTTGTATTGCATTGTACTGCTGCCATGCAACAGATTCCATAACATGTGAATGATATGGAACCTGATTCTCATTCCGGATAGTCTGTAGCTCGCAGGACCATTCACAAATGATGCATTTTCTGCTATCCTCAATACTTCCACAGCTGGTGGAGGGGAAAGGTTGCAGAAATGGCATCAAACAAGTCGAGGAGTTAATCACAGTGAACTTTGTACACTCCTCAGCCATACTGGAACAATGAGCAGACCGCCCACTACCACTGGCTACAGACATTTAAAAATCAAACTTCGAGAGATCTCCAAGCTGGTGCACACAAGTAACAGCATCACTGTAATGCAAAGCCCCAATAGTCCAGGGAGTAACACCTAGTTGATATTGTAGCGATGTGCTACACACAGCGCTGAAATAACGACATGCAGTCGGTAAGTCATTTCGAGACTAGTTTATTCAAACTTCGTGGCACTGGCATTTAATCCCTAGCACCCGCCCTCTCCAGGCGGAAATGACGTCAGAGGTGCATTACCAAAGTCTTCACCTGCGCAGAAACCGGGTCGCCACATAACCCCCCCCAGAACCGGCGATACACCCCCCAATGTTCACAGACTGGATCAGCCTCTGTTTGGGAGGTCTGCCTCTGCGCCGCGGTGCCTGAACCTCGACCGGCTGCGCCAAGTCCACATGGGCTGGTTTGAGTCAGTCCACCATGAAAACCTCCTCTTTCCCCACAATGTCCAGAACATACGTGGACTCGTTGTTGTTGATCACCTTGAACGGCCCCTCGTACGGCCGCTGTAGCGGTGCCCGGTGTCCGCCCCTTCGTACAAACACAAACTTACAGTTTTGCAGGTCTTTGGGTACATGGGTCGGGGTCCGTCCGTGCTGTGAAGTTGGTACGGGGGCCAGGTTGCCGAGCCTTTCGCGTAGCCTGTCCAGGACTGCTGCGGGTTCTTCCTCTTGCCCCCTTGGGGCTGGTATGAACTCTCCCGGGATGGCCAAGGGCGCGCCGTACACCAACTTGGCCGACGAGGCGTGCAGATCCTCTTTGGGCGCTGTACGAATTCCAAGCAGGACCCAAGGAAGCTCGTCCACCCAGTTAGGTCCTCTCAGGCGGGCCATAAGAGCCAACTTCAAGTGACGGTGGAAGCATTCCACCAGTCCGTTCGACTGTGGGTGGTAGGCAGTTGTGTGGTGTAGCTGCGCTCCCAACAGGCTGGCCACAGCTGACCACAGGCTGGAGGTGAACTGGGCACCTGAACAGATGAAGAGTCGGTCATCTTTGGTCCAAATCCCATTTGGACCGTTGGGGTCACCAATGCATTACCAAAGTCTCTCCCCGTGCACTGGCTATTTGTGAGCTGGTTCGCCTGCACAGAAAGTGGGTCGCCACAATATAGTCATTTCTTATAAATAGGTATTTTTACAATCAACTTAGGAATAGGAAGAGTTAGCAATAACCACTACAAGAGGAAAATGAACTAACATTAAGAACAGGAAGTACTTGGAAACAGCATGCTACACAACCTGCTGGTAGAGAAATGGAGTTACATTTTGTGTTGAACCCTAAATGTTAACTCTCTCTCCACAGTTATTGCCTGAATGAGCATTAGCTGCCTTTTCTGTTTTCATATCAGATTCCCAGCATCTGTAGCACTCTGCTTTTCCATAGACGCTAGCACAGACCGGGTTTAGCCACATATATTACTGTGAAAGTCTTAGACACATATACGTATATAGCTCGGGTGCCCAAGACTTTTCACAGTATTGTATTTGTCAACATGGAATGGGGAGTGAGTATACAAATCTAGCAGGAGTAAATAATGTTGGGAATGGTGAGGGTGAAATGCTTCAGGTGGTGTGTGGGACAGTTGGCAGAGGAGTGTCAGGGGTGGGGGAGGGGGCACAGGGTACACCCTGAGACACCAGGCATGGTCATTTGATTGCAAACAATTGGTTTATTGATCATTACAGAACGTCTCTCTAGTGCATCCCTCTTCCTGCCCCCTTCCCTCTCTCAGTCCACAATAGAGACCCATATCAGAATCAGGTTTATCATCACTCACATATGTCATGAAATTTGTTTTTTGGCAGACACAGCTGTACAATGCAATACAGAAATTTACTACAGTACTGTGCAAAAGTCTCAGCCACCCTAGCGATACGTATGTGCCTACCACTTCTGCACAGTTCGGCAGTCAACTGTCCCTCACCATATGAAAGAATGGACCTGGAAGATTCTCCTCAAAATTAGTGGAGACTTTCTGCATTTTCTTACAAATTCAGAGGTGGCCAGTGAGTCCATGTCAATTCACAAAGCTGTTTTCCCAATTCATTTTGTCTGTAATCTTTTCTACACACATTCCCAACAATCCCTCCCAGACTCTGTCACTCACCTCCTCTTGGGGCAACTTACAGTGTCCAGCTCACTGACCAAGCTGAAAGCCTTTGGCATGCGGGAGAAAACCGGAGCCTCCAGGGAAATCCATAAGGTCACAATGTGTGAACTCTAAGCATGATAACACTACTGAAGACACGAAGCAGCAATTATTAACTACTACCTCTTTAGTCAAAATACACAGTGACATTTCCACTTCCCAAGGAGAATGAGGCGAGTGAGATTCCCCCCCCCCCCCCCCTTCCATTTCAAGCAATTTTTACAGGAGCACCAGAGAGTGTCCTGACCAGCTATATCACTGTCTAGTACGGGACTTGCAAGGCATCTGACTGAAAGTCCCCACAAAGAATTGCAAGGACTGCTGAGGAATCATCAGGGTCTCTCTTCCATCCAGAGATATTTATCAGGACAGCTGCATACACAGGGCCATTAGCACTGCCAGCTATCCTTACCATCCATCAGTCACTTTGACTCCCCACCATCGGGCAGGAGGTACCTTGGTATTAGGTCAAAATCTGTTAGGGTGGGGATAAGGCTTCTTCCCCCAGGTCGTAAGACTACTGAACTCCCTGCATGAAACTCTTCATACAGTCTCATCACATATGAAGCACCAGTAGCATTACACCAGTTACTCTTTGTGAGTGAGTGAGTAGAAACGTCGTCTCGTCTGGCAGTATGCATGTCTATGGTGTAATGAGTACGACAATAAACTTGAACTTCAAACATGAGCATGTAAACAATGGGCCAACTGAACTTGCTCAGTGTCGCATTCACGACCTTAGTGAGGAGACAAAGTCCTCCAAAGTAGGTTTGAGGAGAAAATGAGAAACCACGTGTAGATTCCATCACCTCTCTCGCTTGGTACATTTTATTTTGGTCCGAAGTCCAAAATCATGGCCTAATGAATCATTGTGTCTTATTTTGTTTCAAACATAATAAGGGTGCATGAATCAGTTCAGATTAAAATGTTGCATGTGCTATAAATTACTTCTTTCATGGAGAAATCATCGGTCACTAAGAGGTTTCTTCTTCCGCCCGGGGAAATTTTATTGTGACATTGTACTCGAGCTCTGCTCTGAGGGGCCCAGTGTTCTTTCACAAGAGTGATTCGGAGAGCACCACATCTGACAGTCCCACTAGACATAATTAATGTGAAGCTGATCCTTCAATGAATTAAAAATACAGCCAGAGGCAATCTTGCTTTGCGTGGTATACCATCACTGCAAAGAGTGGAATCATTTTAAAATTCTTTGCAGACCCACGCAAAAATGACACACTGATTTTTGAATGAACTGTAGAAATTATTTTGGTGGGTGCTGGCTGACAATACGCCCAAATGTGCAGGCACAGTCTCTGTTGAGATACTTCTTTGCACATTTCACAAAATCCTCATAGGCCCTCTCCATTCACAAAATTATCCTCAATTATGGTACCAGACCTTCCAACATGGCCAGAATGTTGATCAGTTGACAAGCGGAAATAACTGAAATGAAGGCAGCGAACGGGACCGCTGGAGAGCAGTGCATCAGTGTCGACTGCTCCGAATGGCAAGTGGTCGATGTAATCATTGGAGACGTACAGGACAGACACAGCCACTTCTGACCAACAAGTACACAACAAACCATCCGCGGTGCCGCTAGATAAAAGGCATGCGTCTCATGAACTGCCCAACTGAAATGGCCAGGGGAGGACTCTGAATTGGTGATCTGCTGTGGTGCTCAGTTGGAGGTCCTGAGCCCACTCACTTACGGCTGCCTCTGTTCTCTCCAACCCACCTACTGATTTATTCATGATGAAATATGCTGCAGGACTGGAGACAAATGTCATTTCTTACTACCATTTGTTAAAACACCACCCCAGCTGGCCAGTCCACGTGCAGGTATCACAACCCACGAGTGGCTCAGCTTCCATCAGAATCATCACGCCTGATGCCAGTCCAGTGGCCTCGGCCTTGAAAAAAACATCCAAAGAATGACCGACCCTCATACCCCTCATCACATAAACAAGATCCAAATGACCGACCCTCATACCCCTGATCACATAAACAAGATCCAAATGACCGACCCTCAATACCCCTCATCACATAAACAAGATCCAAATGACCGACCCTCATACCCCTCATCACATAAACAAGATCCAAATGATCGACTCTCAGTAACCCTGATCACATAAACAAGATCCAAATGACCGACCCTCATACCCCTGATCACATAAACAAGATCCAAATGACCGACCCTCATACCCCTGATCACATAAACAAGATCCAAATGATCGACTCTCAGTAACCCTGATCACATAAACATGCCACGGGGAAAAATACACGCAATGCAAAACACAGAATGAGAGATCAAAAGAAAATACAGTGGATTCCAGTTACTTGGACATGTTGGGACTAGTATGTTTTGGTCTAATTACATAGCTGCCCCACCTAGCTGAAGTTTCGCCTGAAACAAGAGAAAATCTGCAGAGGCTGGAGGTACTCAGCAGGTCAGGCAGCATCTATGGAAGAGTACAGTCAATGTTTTGGACTGAGACCCTTCGTCAGGACTGAAGAAAAAAGATGAGGAACCAGAGTTAGAAGGTGGGGGGGGGGGTCAGGGAGGGAGGGAAGAAAGAAGGTGACAGATGGAGCCGGGGGTGGGGCACTGTGAAATAAAGAGCTGGGAAGTTGATTGACTAAAGAGATACAGGGATGGAGAAGGGGAAATCTGATAGGAGACGACAAGGCCATGAAAGAAAGAAAAGTGGGAAGAGCACCAGAGGGAGGGATAGGCAGGTAAGCAGAGGAGAGAGGGAAAGGGGAAAGGGGAATGGTGAAGGTGGGGTGGGGGGGGGGGGGAGGGCATTATCAGAAGCTCGAGAAATCGAACAGTCCTGACGAAGGGTCTCAGCCCGAAACATTGACTGCTCCTTTCAATGGATGCTGCCCAACCTGCTGAGTTCATCCAGCTTGTTTGTACGTGTTGATTTGACCACAGCATCTGCAGTGTACTTGGTGTTTACAGAATACAAGGTGTTGCTCCTCCAACCTCAGTATGGCCTCCTTGCAACAGAGGAGGCCATGGACTGACAAACGTGGTAAAGATGTGAAGCCACACTCAGGTTGGAGGAGCAACACCTTTTATTCTGTCTGGGTAGCCTCCAAACTGATAGCATGAACATCAGTTTCTCCAGCTTCAGGTAATGCAACCTCCCCAACGCCCCCCCCCCCCCAAACCTCTAACTCTGACTTCATCTTTTTTTCTCAAGTCCTGATGAAGGGTCTTGGGCCGAAACATTCACTGCACAGTTGGCCCTCCTTATCCGCGAGGGATTGGTTCCGGGACCCCTCGCGGATAACAAAATTCGTGGATGCCCAAGTCCCTTATTCAACCTGTCACAATGTGGTGGTGTTTAGGACCCAGCAGAACACCAGACCTTATTTAACCTGTCTCAGTGAGGTGGACATTAGGACCCCGCGCCAGAGCTCTGAATCCGCAGTGTTTCTGTTCACGAAAATAATCATGATCACGATTGAAAATAAAGTGGAAATAATAAAGTGATCAGAAAGAGGTGAAACACCATCGGTCATTGGAAAAGCGTTAGGCTACAGTCGGTCAACGATCAGAACAATTTTAAAGGATAAAGTGAGAAAGGCTCCGCCCCGATGAACGCTACAATTATTACTAAGCAACGCAGTGGTTTAACTATTGGGTTTTTGATCCTCCACATCAACCTGGCACGGTGGAGAGTGTGCTGGGGAGCGATCTGTCACTGAATCGAACTTGGGAACTTCTATTCCCAAGCCGACGCTGAAACATACGTTCTTAAGTGTTGTATATGCATAGAAAGGTAAATTAGATACTATATACTAAGACAAACGTTTGACTAACTGACACTAAATAATACCGGATGTACCTGTTCCGACTTACTTAGTAAGAGAACTTCTGATTTTTTTCAATCCTGATCCATGATAACCTACGCACATCCTCCCGTATACTTTAAATTATCTCTAGATTACTTCTAATACCTAATACAATGTAAATGATTTGTAAAATAGTTGTTATACTGCATTGTTTAGGGAATAATGACAAGAAAAAAAGTTTGCAATGCTCGAACAACCAGTGCTGGAAGAGCACTTCCGTGTTCTCGCGATTTGCGGTTGGTTGAATTCACTCATGCGGAATTCGCGGATAAGGATGGCCGACTGTGTTCTTTTCCATAGACACTACCTGGCCTGTTGTGTTCCTCCTTGTGTGTGTTGCTTTAAGTTTCATGAAAATAGGTACAAAAAACAAAAACTACTGTTTAAATGAAATACAGAATAAATTATAACTATCAATACTATTACAGTATGACAAAAATGTATTAGTTCCTAATAGTTATTGATGGAGGATACCATATTTTTTGACCAACTGTAAATGAACAAAATCAGTGGACACCCAGTGTAGATAACAGACTGCTTTCATACAATTCTTAGATGAATGCATCCTTCAAATCTTCATTTTCATTGTAACATTCAAAATGACTGTTGATACCTTCAAATTCTTCATAGTTCCCAACTTGAAATAGTGAAATTGTTTAATTTCCACTCCCAGCCATTTCTGGCATATCTTTCAGTTCTGAAATATCTTACTGCTCATTTCTCTTTACCCATCAGAAACAAAAAAAATCACTGCTTTTTGAACATAAACACCCGCAATTAACACTATTTAATACAATTTGTTCTAAATCAAGGTGCAGTGTCTAATGGACATGTACTTGCAACTGATGTTCCTTAGAAACTGTGTGGCAACATTCTGTCCAATTAAGCGGCATCGTGTCCAAAATAAATTAAAAGAATCCCAACTATTTTCTCAAATTAGTTTCTGTTCTTTACAAGTTGTCCCAAATAGGCAGCTGCCCCGAGTAACTGGAATACAAACACTTTTCCAGGACTTTTAAACTGATCTCTTTGATAAATCACAGCCAACTCAGGATGCTTCAGAATCAACAGTGAACATTGCCTTACCATAGTCATTCACTGTTCAGTAAAATATTCTCCATTACTTAAAGAACGGGATACAGTAAAAACAATTCAGATCAAACCTCAAGGTGGAATCTTACCATAGTAATTTGCTGTTCAGTGTCAGAAGGCCTGCCTTTGATTGAAAGCTCTCAAAGAAGATCACATTTTGAAATAAATCACATGTAGAAATTGGGGTCCAACTGAGCATATCTGTGTGTAGTAGGTCACAACCCCGAGCCTGCTCCATCATTCAATTAAATAACATCTGAACACACTTACATTGATCCTTGCTTTCGTGTATCCTAAAAGTATTTAGGCGCTGCTTTCTGTGCCCTATAAGAATGAAGTCCAAAAACTCACATCCTTCGAGAAAGACAGAATTTCATCTCATCCATCGTAAGTGAGCAGCATCTTATTTTTAAGCAGTGAGCTTGACTTTTCTCTGGGGGGGGGGTATTTAAAATATCTTGTCCATATATATGTGCCCATGCATTCCCAAGGATTTTGTGTGTTAAGTCACCTCTCTAGATACACTACAAAGGACATAGGGAGAGAACAGAGATGTGATGAGATTGAGGACCAGCCATGACTGCACTGAAGGACTGATGGGCTGGATGGCCTGCTCCAGTTTGCTTTTTTCTACGTCCATGTTCTGAAATTCAGCAGATACAGTTCTGTGCAAAAGGTATACACATGTATACAGCAAGGGGGCCCAAGACTTTTGCACATTATTGTATATTGGTTAGGAAACATAAATAAGAGGACTTAGCTCAGGAGTATTACTTGGTAACTGGAAAGATACAATATACTGTATTATGCAAAAGTCTTAGGCATCCTAGCTATATACATGTGTCTTTTGCACATTTCTGTAGATTCCTAGCCTGTCTAACTTACCTCATAAGGCAATTGCCAACTGCAGTTAAGAGTCTGGTAAACCTTCTTTGAACTGCTTCAGAAAACGAGGCCAATACCGCACCTAAGACATTGTTTCACAACTGCCCTATAACTAAAAAGACAATTCTTTCCCCCCCCCCCCCCCATAATAAATTATAGTGTTGCATTACTTTCCGTAATTGCTTGTACACTGACCTTCTGTACATTCCATGCAGCAATCTACAGGCCATGACGCACAGGAACCTGCACTGTTTTTCTACTATCATAATTATATGCTATATGCGCTGTGTATTGTGTGCGACTGTTGGTTCCGTGTATTGCACCTTAGCCCCAGAGGAATACTGCTTCGTTTGGCGGTATTCACGTGCATGGTTGAAAGACAATTAAAATTGAACTTGAAATTGACACCCGACCTCTCTGCAACCTCGAATCACAGGATTTTTCCTGCATTCTGCCAGTGAAAATAAACAATTTCACATTTGCTTATGGGATAATGAGTGATGTTTCTTTGGAATCTTATGGCGGAGTTACAGAGAAAAAGCTTGTAGTTGACAACTGACAAGCATTTGCTGTCTGGTAAAGTAAATTTTGTAAAAGATTGCAAAAGATAAACTGAATAGAAAGCTACAACTTCAACAATCATTATCTATGACAGACAGAATGCAAGAAGCTGGCATTCATGTGCTGAGTAAATTGAATGAGTTTGTTCAGTGTAGGAGCAGGGATAAAACAGGCTGAAGGGCCTGTGTCCCATTCGATAACTCCACACACACAAATTGTTCCTCTCACAAGTGGAATTAAAAACAGCAAGCTGAAATGACCCTTTACATTCCTGACATAAGTACTCTAGTAAAGGGTGGTTTTAGTTTGCAAGACATTATACAGATGCTGAAAATCTCAAGACACACACACCACCCCCCCACCCTCCCCCCCCCGCCCCCCCCAGGTCAGACAGCACCTAAAGAGGGACATTTCAGGACAGGTGAAGTGCTTCAGCCCAAAACATTGACAATCAACTGTTTATTTCCCTCCAGAGGCGTGCAGGGAGGGGTGGGGGGGGGGGGGGGGGGGGGTGGGGTGCTTGTCCAAAAAGTCCATGTGAGGCCAAAACCAACTTCATTCTAAACTGCACTCTCTTTTTAAGCAAAATTACCAAGAATTGCAACATTCTAAAAGAGATCCACTCAGAAATTCATGGCAACAATCAGTGCTGCTTTTAAGTTATCAGCATCAAGAAGTCTGGTACGCACAAATTTTCCCTAATGTCACCAAGTCCGATTCAAAAATATGGTCTCCTTACTCTTACTCAGTCGGCTGGTGACATCAGCGCTGGACTCCGGAACGGAGGTTCCCGGGTTTGAATCCAGTCGGGCCGTTCCCAAATATGCTTTCCATCCATGTGGGGTTGAGTGTTGAGCTCGCAACTCAACCTCGTAAAATAAAAAGATACTGCAAAATATCTGTGTGAGGAGTGGCGCGCCACACAGTCTTTTGTTCCGCGCCTCGTAGGGCATGAAAATGCCCGACACTGGCCTCTCAGACCTGAGTAGACATCATCATCCCTCACCAACCACACTCATGCCAAAGAGGTTGTTCTGGCTCCAAGAACCTGGACAATAATACTTGAACCATGCAGAAGGAGGTCAGAGATCCTGGGGGCAATGCAGTCTACAGCCATTCCTCAAAGTCTCTCAGGACTCCAACCTAATGAAAGGGGCTACTCAAATTAGAAATGTTCACGTACAACAGGATTGCAATCCTGCAGTCTGGAGTATCCCACACATCCCGATGACCTGAACACGCTGGATAGTCTGGTGGCTGCAGCATTTGCTTTTAAAATTGCTCTCGGAACACTAGGATCACCAAATTTCACTGTACAAACTTATTCTAACATTCGTACACACTCACAGTAAGCAAGCAAAAACTGAACTAGTCAACAACTACACACCCAGTTCCTCAAAAATCGCTGCATAAAAGGTGCAGATGTCCCCACTGTTAGCTTTCAAATCTAGAAGTTAAGATTTGTGGGCATATGCTGTCAGCTGGGGTCACGTCACCACTGGGATGAGAGTCCAAGGTCAGTATTTCACAGCGCTTTGCCTAGTGGGCTTTCAGCACTTCCTGATGCCTTCATGCTAACAATAATAAATCTATATGATATAAACAATTTCAGACTCATTGAGTGTGGAAATTGGCCCCATAAACTGATGCATCCTCACCAACAACCCATGTACATCATTCTTACGCTGAGGAAAGCCACAGAGTTCATACAGCACAGATGTACTGCTCTGCTTATTGAAAGCTATCTGCCTCAGACAGTGACATTTGAAATTGTAGCATTCTATTCACAAACTTTTTAACAGATTTTTTTAAATTACTTCATACAAATGCTTGTCAGTTCAAAGTTCAAAGCAAACTTCAAAGTATATATTTACCCAGTTGCCACTGTATTAGGTACATCTGTACGTTAATCAGCCAATCACATGACAGTAACTCAATGCACAAAAGTTTGCAGATGTGGTCAGGAGGTTCAGTTGTTGTTCAGAGAATGGGAAATAAATGTGATCCAAGTGACTTTGGCCATGGCACCAAACGGGGTGGTTTGAGTATCTCAGAAATTGATCTCCTGGGATTTTCATGCACAGCAGTCTCTAGAGTTTACAGACTGGCTTAGCTGACAGGAAGGAAATAACCACGTGTTACAACAATGGTGTGCAGAAGAGCATCTCTGAATGAACACATTGAACCTTGATGTGGATTGGCTACAGCAAAGATGACCACATTGGGGTCCACTCCTGTACCTAATAAAGTGGCCACCTTATACTATCCTGACATTCATTTCCTTGCAAGCACTTAAAGGAAGACAAAATACAAAGCAATTCTATGAAAAACTACATATAAACACAGATTGACAAACAATTACCAAACATATGCATTTTCTTCTCTGCAGTAACTCCAAAGGGCATGTTGCATTAGGATTGAGAACAAGCTGGACAAACACAACTTAACATCAATTCCTCAGTCAAGCCATTCGGGACTTGGGCTATATTATTATTATTTTTAAAAGCCGGAATAAGAATGCCTTCCCCTCTTCCACCTTCTTATTCTGGTTACTTTCTTACTAATCTCAATGAAGCCTAAAACATCAACTGCTTATTTCCCTCCACAAGTGTGATCCCGTGTGTGGTACATAGATCCTGTAGGCTTTTCAAAACTGACAGGCAACATTCCTGATCACAGCATAGTGTTACTGAATAACCAGCCATTGGACTCGACGATTGTTCAAATCCCAACAAGGCAGATAAGGAGTTTAAAGTTTTGGACTTAAATAAAATGCAGAACTTTAAAGAACGAACCTTCTCAGTAACAATAAAGTCAGTGGATTGTTGTGAAACATCATCTGATTCACCAGTGCCCCTCAGGGAAGGAAATCTGTCGTCCTTAACAACCGGACTACTCCAAAACCACTGAAATGTGGTTGACTCAATTCAGGGAAAATTATGGCCTGATAATGAATATTGTCGCTGCCAGTGATATCTCCACTTTGCAAGCGAATAAAACACATGACATCTGGTCAAGTCAGACCTGATCAAACCCATAACTACAAATGAAGTGTTCATCCCAACTTTAACATATGAATAAATGGCCCCTCAATTCAAGTACATTCCATCATCTTCCACCTAACTGGAATCCTCAAAAGCACTGAAGATTCCTGACAGCTCATCTCGGTACTCCTCACACACACACCCATCTCCATACATTGCAGGCCCCCCACAAGTTTCACTCCTTCACCTCCTGCTTGATTCCCAAGTGCCCCCCTTCTTTTTTGCCCACATCTAACCCTTTTCTCACTCCCATTCCCCAAACAGCCCCCAATGTTTTTTCCATCTCTCTTCCTGCCAGTCAGTCACATCTTTACAGGCAAGAGCACTACACAGCAGCCAGCAATGAATTCTAGGGAAAAGCTGCAAAGCCGTTATGCTTAGAGCAAACACAGCATTACTGTTTTCTGTCTCTGGATAGCAAGCTAACAGTTCCTTATTATTAGCATTGAGTGGAAGTTTCTGTTCTTGTGGGTGCACTGTGGCATTAACTTTGACAAGAACGCTATTCTCAGGCTAAGCAGGAATGACTGGGTAATTCCCTCACTGGCAAAGCATGTAGGCTGCTTTACTGTAAATGGTTGAGATTCATTTCATCAACATAATAAAATTTGAATGATCCTCTACTCTACTTTTTTTTTAAATGGGCAAGTTGTGTTTTTTGTTTTTATTTATTTACTTAGAGAGAAGGCACAGAGTTCACTCTTCCAGCCCTTTTGCACAACACCGGCAAACAGCCCTCATTCAACCCCAGTCTAATCACAGGGCAATTTACAGACACCAATTAACCTATCAGCTGGTACATCTTTGTGCTGAGACAGGAAACTGGAGGACCCAGTGAAAACCCACACATTCCATGGAGAGAACATACAAACTCCTTACAGATAATGTCAGAATGTTACCCCAAAGTGTAACATCACCACAGTAACCATTAAGCTGCAATGGAGCCTGCCTTTCTGAAGGAGAACTGCCCTAGCTTGACATAAATTTTCCACCAGTCTTTATACAGACTGAGCAGCACAATCACCTGTTCTCCGTGAGCCCAGACATGCCCAAC
The DNA here is from genome assembly GCF_048418815.1 of Hemitrygon akajei. Classification (NCBI taxonomy): domain Eukaryota; kingdom Metazoa; phylum Chordata; class Chondrichthyes; order Myliobatiformes; family Dasyatidae; genus Hemitrygon; species Hemitrygon akajei. Next base: position 71,329,542 of record NC_133142.1, on the reverse strand, counting down.
CCTGCCCCAAGTCACTGCTGGGAGCACTGTCAATTGCAAATCTGTCACAAGAAACTTGTCTCTTGCCAGGAAGTTGAAGGTAACACTGGGACAAGGGGCAGGAACCTTCCCCATCTCAGAGTCTGGCAAAATCTTGCTCATTTCAGGAGGGCCAGGAGCATTTGAAAGCATTCTAGTGATCAGGTATCATCTGTAGTCTTCACTCTCCCTTCACAGATTATTTAAAAAGTCTACACACCATCAAGAGCATACATACAGTAAGGTGCCAGAAAAGGGCCAGTAACATCATGAAGGACCCCATTCAACCTGCTCCTGGACTGTTTGTCCCACTCCCATCAGGGTGGAGGCAATGTAGAGTCCACACCAGGAGCACCAGACCCAAAAACAGTTACTTTCTTCAAGCAGCAAGGCCGATCAACACCTCCACCCACTAATCCAGCACTACTTTATTATTTCCGGTCAGGCACCTTGTGTACAGCCTAGTGTCACTTTATGAACATACAATCTATGTCGATAAGCTATCTTGTGTATTTATTTGTTGCGTTTTTATTGTGTTCTTTATTGTTCATGACTTTTGTCCATATACATGTGCCCATGCATTCCCAAGATTTTGTGTGTTATGTTACCTCTCACTCTAGATACACTACAAAATACAAAGGACATAGGGAGAGAACAGAGATGTGATGAGATTGAGGGCCAGCCATGATTGTACTTAAGGACTGAATGGCCATCACTCCCATGCTAAGGCAGGAAAAGTTCAGACACCAAACATTCCCACTGTATACACAATCCCCTTCCAATGACCAATACCCAGAACTCAGTTGGGTTTCAATCACTCCATTTGTACAGTATAAGCAAGAGACAAACAGAAAACCCAGTGAAAGAGGAGGCTCAAGAACCCTTCAACCACCAGGGTAACTTCAAAAACGAGGGGAAATCGGCTGATGCTGGAAATCACACTCACACTCACCCCCGGATTTAACTGGATTTCTTCTGTCAGGGAAGTTTCCCAGCATTATGGGTGACTTTTGTTCTACTGTAAATATTCAAGACTGCACTTTCGACATCCAGGTTCTGGTTGGTGTATTTCCGTCTCCACAAAGGATAATGAATTTGCAGCTTCAAACAAGGTCACATTTCCACTAATAACTTAGCAGTTTGACGTCTCTGAGCCCAATCTCCATCTTGCACTGATCTCCAAGACTGGAACGTGTGCACATACTTCAGACATGCCCTCAAACTTGTCAGTATATCAGTTTGAAAAAAGCTGCAGAAGGTTATTAAATTCAGCCAGCTCTATCATGGGTACTAGCCTCCCCACCACAAAGGACATCTTCAACAGACAATGCCCTCAAGGAGGAGGCATCCATTATTAGGAACCTCACCATCTGGCACATGCCCTCTTCTCATTGCTGCCATTAGGGAGGAGGTGCAGGAACCTGAAGTGTTTTAGGAACAGCTTTTCCCCCTCTACCATCAGATTTCTGAGCAGACTATGATCACACTTCACTTATTACTCCCTATATGTGTATTGTACTGTACTACAGCTGCAAAAGAACATATTTCACAACATACGTCAGTGAAAATAAACACGATCATGATTCTCTCAAAGTCTGCAACTCTTCGCCATCTGAACTGGGCAATAGGGCAAGGCACAATATTGGGTGCTTCAGGGTTAATTCAATCCACACACTGAAGGGAAACAAGACAACTTCAACATTAATATGAAATACACACTCCTTTCTCTTCTGAATCAAAGTCATTTTCTCTAGTTGCAAAGTAAAACTAAATAGCAAAAAATAAAGATCACTATGTACCAGAGATTCTTAATAGGTCAGGCAGCAGCCAAGAATTGGCAGAGTTCAAGTCAAGTTGCTTTTATTGTCATTTCAACCATAACTGCTGGTACAGTACACAGTAAAAACGAAACAACGTTCCTCCAGGACCCTGGTTAATATTTCAGATCAATAACCATCATCAGATGAAAAGGTGATTTATCCAAACTACTAACCCCACTTCTCTCTTCACAGATGCTGTCTGACCTGCTGAGTGTTTATTTCTGATTTTCTCTGGTCTGGTATCAAGTCCAGACGGGGTTAGCTCTTTCCTGAAATATACCCAAAAAAATGCACCATTTCCTAACACGCATTTGCATTATCATTGCTTATCCCTGGCTACAGACACCAGGGGGATAAATCAAATAGATTTTCGGTGAAGTGCTCAGGGCAAGATTGGAGCCATGGGCTTGTTTCTTCACATTCCAGCCACTTTTTGGGCAGATAATTGAGGAATTAAAACCAGTCCATCTGAGCTAATGATTTAAGCTCCAGAAATTAAGATGCATAAATGTTTATTAGCATCTTTGCCAGACTTTGTGACCAACTAAAATACAATCCTTTAGCCAGTGATTCAATACAAATTGCTTGCCCTTATTCCCTGTACATCTGGTAGATTTAATATTAATTGCTTACATTTATTCCGTGTGCATCTGGTTGTTCATTTTGCTAAAAAAAAATAAGTATCCCATATTACAAACAATATAAATTAAAAGAATGAAGTGGGTAGGTCAACTTTCCAGAGTTTTCCTACCAACATTCCCCATTTGGGAGCTTAAACGGACACTAATCTATTTATTCACGGTAAACTGCATTTATAATTTCCTGACTGAGGGATGTGATTGTCAGGACAACAGATTGCAATTGCTAATACAGCCAAGCGACAACAGCAAAATTCACCATCATGCCAAGAATACTAACAATGGACTGATTACTCTTCTAGTTTACCATCACCTCAGTGTAGGACCGGATGATACAGCAGCACAAGAAAGATTCTCCACACCTTGAATGCATGTTACATGCAAATGTTATACTTGAATGTACGCAGCACAAGAAATAAAATGGACGATCTTGAAATTCAGCTATAGATTGGTAAGTATGACATTGTGACCATCTCTGAAACTTGGCTAAAGGATGGCTGCCATTGGGAGCTGAACATCCAAGGATATACGGTGTATCAGAAAGATAGGTTAGTAGGCAGAGGGAGTGGTGTGGCCCTGTGTACAAGAAATAATATTAAACCATTAGAAAGGGATGACATAGGATCAGAAGGTATAGAATCTCAATGGGTTGTTAAGAAATGGGGCAAGGGTAAAAGGACCCTAATGGCAGTTGGATACAGGCTTCCAAACAGAAGCCCAGATGTGGATTACAAATTACAGCAGGAGATAGAAAAGGTGTGTCAAAAGGGCAATGTCATGATAATCGTTGAGGAATTTAACATGAAAGTGGATTGGGAAAACCAGGCCAGTACTGGACCTCAAGAGAGAGAATTTGTAGAATGTCAGGATGGGTTTTTAGAATAACTTGTTGTTGAGCCCACTAGGGGATCAGCTGTGCTGGATTGGGTGTTATGCAATAATCTGGAGGTGATAAGAAAGTTTAAGGTTAAGGAACCCTGGGAACAGTGATCACAATATAATTGAGTTCACTTTGAAATTTGAGAAGGAGAAACTAAATTCCAATGTGTCGGTATTTCAGTGGAATAAAGGAAATTACAATGGTATGAGAAGGGAACTGGCCAAGGTTGACTGGAAAGGGACACTAGCAGGAAGAACAGCAGAGCAGCAATAGCTGGAGTTTCTGTGAAAAATGAGGGAAGTGCAAGACAGATATATTCCAAATAAGAAGAAATTTTTGAATGGAAGAAGGATACCACCGTGGCTGACAAGTGAAGTCAGAGCCAAAGCAAAAGAGAGGGCATACAAGGAAGCCAAAGCTAGTGAGAAGAGAGAGGATTGGGAAGCTTTTAAAAACTTGCAGAAGGAAACTAAGAATGTCATTAGGAAAAGATGAATTATGAAAGGAAGCTGGTGATGATTATCAAAGATGATACTAAAAGTTTTAAGGGTAAAAGAGTTTAGGGTAGATATAGGACCAATAGAAAAGGATGCTGGAGATATTATAATGAGAGACGCAGAGATGGCAGAGGAACTGAATGCATATTTCAGTCTTCACAGTAGAAGACATTTGCAGTATACCGAACATTCAAGAGCGTCAGGGAAGTGAAGTTTATGCAGTGAAAATTGCGACTGAGAAGGTGCTCAGGAAGCTTAATGGTCTGAAGGTGGATAAATCTCCTGGACCTGTTGGAATGCACCCTCAGGAAGTAGCTAGAGAGACTGCGGAGGCATTAACAATGATCTTTCAAGAATCAATAGATTCTGTCATTGTACCGGATGACTGGAAAAATACAAATGTTACTCCACTATTTAAGAAGGGTGGGAGGCAGCAGAAAGGAAACTATAGACCTGTTAACCTAACATCAGTGGTTGGCAAGCTGTTGTAATCAATTGTTAGGGATAAGATTTCAGGGTACCTTCAGGCACATAGGCCAAAGCCAGCATGGTTTCCTGAAAGGAAATTCCTGCCTGACTGACTTACTGCAATCCTTTGAGGAAATAATGAGTAGGGTAGACAAAGGAGATGCAGTAGATGTAATCCACTTGGGTTTTCACAAGACCTTTGACAAGATGCTGGACATGAGGCTGCTTAGCAAGGTAAGAGCCCATGGAATTACAGGGAAACTACTAGCATGAAGCATTGGCTGATCAGCAGAAAACCGAGAGTGGGAATAAAGGGATTCTATTCTGGCTGGGTGCCGATTACCAGTGGAGTTCCACAGGGGTCGGTGTTGGGACTGCTGCTTTTTACGATGTATGTCAATGATTTGGAATATGGGATTAATGGATTTGTGGCTAAATTTGCCAATGATACAAAGGTAGGTGGAGGAGCAGGTAGTGTTGAGGAAACAGAGATCCTGCAGAGAGACTTAGATAGTTTAGGGGAATGGGCAAAGTGGAAAATGAAATACAATATTGGTAAGTGTATGGTCATGCACTTTGGTGGAAGGAATAAACGGGCAGACAATTATTTAGATGGGAAGAGAATTCAAAATGCAGAGATGCAAAGGGACTTGGGAGTCCTTGTATAGGATACCCTAAAGGTTAAACTCCAGGATGAGTCAGTGCTGAAGAAGGCGAATATAATGTTGGTATTCATTTCTAGAGCTATAGAATATAAGAGCAGGGATATGATGTTGAGGCTCTATAAGGTACTCGTGAGACCACACCTGGAGTATTGTGTGCAGTTTTGGGCTCCTTATTTTAGAAAGGATATACTGATATTGGAGAGGGTTCAGAGAAGATTCACGAGAATGATTCCAGGAATGAAAGGGTTACTGTATGAGGAACATCTGACAGCTCTTGGGCTGTATTCCCTGGAGATCAGGAGAATGAGGGGGGATCTCATAGAAACATTCTGAGAGTTAAAAGGCTTGAACAGATTAGATATGGCAAAGTTATTTCCCATGGTAGGGGATTCTAGGACAAGAGGGCATGGGGAGAAGGCAAGGGGAGTGGGGATGACTGGAAGAATTGGATCAGCTGATGATTGAATGGCGGAGCCGACTCGATGGGCTGAATAGCCTACTTCTGCTGTTCATCTTATGCTCTTATGACCTTAGCAAATTAAAACGAACCCAGAAAACTAATACACTTTAGCAATTATACCGAGTTGTTGACAAACCCATGATCCTCTGATGACATCACCCAGCCAAATGCGCCACGGACAGTAATATCACTCCATAATGTCTGTGTTGTATTTCCAATATGTAAAGAATTTTTTTTAAAGTATGCATTGAAAATTAGTACTGGTGCTAATGATTTCAACAGCAAAACCTTGAGGAATTAGAGAATATCATTAACAAATTGGGATTGTTTAATTTTGACAGTAACTGAATACCTGGTATTCTGGAATGTTAAGCTCACCATAAAGTTTATGCTTTGGTTAATGTTCCATCAAATTCCTCACAGCAGCAACCCAAGCACCACCTCTGCATGAATGAGCAATCTGTTACCATACACAAAGGTAGACACTCCATGCTATGCATTCTGATTGGGTGTATCCTTTAGCTTTCTTCCATCTTTATCACTTAGAGCACCAACTCTAGAAGCTCCGCTTTCACAGACACAAACTGCCCTTCTCACCCCATGGGAGATTCAAAGGAAACTACATCTAATGTCAACCTGTCATTGTCTGGACATCTTGTCCAGTGAGTGGGGGAAGGTGTGCAGCAACGAAGGACAGGAATCAGGTTGGGCAAACTAGTGTTTGTAGCAAAGGAGGAGGAAAGGTGACTTGATAGAAGTGTACAGGATTATAAGAGGAATTGTTAAAGGGCATTCAGGACAGCAAAGCCCAATCCCAGAGGGCATCTTTTTAAGCTAATTAGAGGAAAGTTTAGAGGAGACGTCGGAGGTTGATGTTTTCAAAAGAAAACAGAGCGGTAAGTCCCGGGGTGGTAGCGGAGGCTAAAACATTAAAGACATTTAAAAGATATTTAGATGCGTGGATGAAAGAAAAATGGAATGGGCCATATATGAGGGAAGGATTAGATTGATCATGGAATAAGTTAAAAAGTCAGCACAACATCAAGGTCTGAAGGGCCCGTACTGTTCTATGTCCTTGTTATCTCTCACCTCCCATCTCAAATGGCCAGGACTGAGTTTTACCTATGCTGTACTAAAAGGTTATAACTTCCACTGTAGGTACTCATCAGCTCTTTAAAACTACATCATGACAAGCCAAACAGTGCTCCAGTGGCAGACAATCAAATATGACCAATCATCCCCAGAATATCACAAACAGTGCAATCAAATCCCAACTATTCACTCTCAGCTATTATTAGACTTGCATTTAGAGTACTGGAGATATTTATACTACCACACATAAGGACAATAAAAATATTCTATCATCCAACCAATGTCCAAACTAAGTCCCTAGATGTCACTCATGGAGATATAACTGGCTGTGTTAACTGATGTACAGTCAAATAACCCATCTGTTCTCATGGTCAAGAACAACACACAAACTGAGGGGGCAGTACAGGACAAATAACATCCAAGGAATATTTTCACAGCAAGAAAACCCGGGGAAAGAGATGTTATATAAAACCCAAGTTGGACTATAAAAGTTATAGTCCAACTTGGGTTCATTCCTTTCTTCATGCACAAAATTAGTTTGCAATCTTAGCTGGACCACTTGGGAGACAAGTGATATTTCCTTACTTGATCTTCCAAACTCACTCAGACATAAAGGTACAGGTTAAAAAATATTCCAAATGGAAATGAGGAGAATGGAGTAAGGAGTTGGAGAGGTTTGTATTAACACTATCAATGATCCTAAAGGTCAGGGTGAAGGGTGAATTTCCTTACCCTGAACAACCAGGACCATGTTTAAAGAAGGTGAAAGAGCAGAGGCAAAGAAACCCACTTTCATGGCAAAGTGTTTTAAGAGCCAGTATCTGAAATCAGCTTCTTTGCCCATTTTCCTAATCTGTCCAAGTCTTTCTTTAGCCTCTCTACTTCCTCAAAACTACCTGCTCCTTCCAACTATCTTCATATCCTCTGCAAACTTTGCAACAAAGCTATCAATTCATCTGGTATGGGACAGTGCAGCATGGAGCAGAAGTCCCCACAAAGGACTGTGAGAACATAGTGGTCTCCCTACATTTACCAGGAGCGTTGCATGAGCAGGGCTCACCAACCCATCAAGCATCCTCTCTGACTTTCTACCATCAGGCAGGAGATAATGATGCTTAAAACAAGAACGGTCAGGATGAGAAAGTTTCTTTCCCCAGGTCATAAAGCTTCTGAACACCCTGCCGCATCGTAGTTGAAGTGTCACTGGTTAATCTGTTTTGTACCTTACTATATTTAATATTTATGCATTTTAGTTTGTTATTTATGTGTGATTCACCTGTCCTTACCTTCATAAGTTATCGTGTGTACGTGTACTACTGTGTATTACACCCTGGTTCGGAGAAGCATCGCCTTGTTTCTATGGCTATTAAAATTGACTTCAACTTCATCATCAAAGTCATTGACACATGACGTAGGTCCCAACACAGACCCCTGAGGAACACCACTAGTCACCGGCAGCCAACCAGAAACGGCCCCCTTTATTCCCACTTTCTGCCTCCTGGCAATCAGCCACTGCTTCATCTGTGCTCGAGTCTTCCCTGCAACACCACGGATCCGTATCTGTCTACTGAAAGGAGGGATAAATATGGCCGGGACGATGATAACCAGATGATCGGTTGCACTAACATCACGTGGCTGGTCATGGGATTTGCTTTGCAATTGGTCACAATCAAAATCCTGAAAGGGGGTGCCAAAGGAGTAAATCTTTAATTTCTCCCAGAAGCAAAGACATATATTACTTCTATGCAAACTCTTCATCGTGAGGATGGTGAATAAATAAACAGGTGTTCAGGGAGTCAGTGCTGGCAAATTCAAAAGGGAGTTTTGGCATTGAAACAGCAGTAAGGTATACGAGAAAGTAGCACGAGGTACAGATGGACTAACTACCTCCTTCAATATGCCCAATCTGTTGTTGCGAAAACAAGATCGACCTATGTCATTTAAAATAAATCCAAAGCTGTGAATGTTCCAGACGGGAACTCTGAACTTGCAATACCATGGAAAAGAGACTGTGGCAACAGCGAAAATCTTCCTCCACCCCCCAGGCGAACATTTAAAAAGGGAATGATACCGACTAACGTGGTCTGGATCTGACACCTACAACCTCATGTGAAGCCTGCTTACAACGGGTTCCAATTCCCATATATATCGGCAGGTGATTTGACAGCAGTTTCCAGGAGAAACATTAAAAATGCTACAGATGACCAAAAAGCGCTACGTTAGACCTAAAGGCGCCACTTCAGCGACTACTTTGGAGGAGTCTCCAGAGATACCTGCTGTTCCGGAGAGAAACAGCTCACATTTGTGTACAGATTTCACCTTTGTTCCACACACAGCCTTCTCTCCCGGAACCGACACTGTCTGGCCCATGACGGACACTCACTCTCCGCTCAGGAATCGAGTTAAACCCCCTCCCACCCGACCCAAAATGAAAACTTTTGCCTCCTTTTGAGTATGGGAACGCACCGGTGACCCAAGAGGAGACCCGCAGCGGGAAGAAAAGAATAGCTGCCAGTAAGTGGCAGCATCAAATTGGCTCTCCCTCCTCCTCCTCCCCCCCACCACCACTCCACCCCATTCACCCCTCCCCCTTACTACTCACTCACCTCAATAAAACAAAGAGCACAACTATTTTCCCCAGGAGAAGGATTCCAGCAGAATGTCACGAAAAAGAACAAGTGGAAGAGGGAAACGATTTCTAATAGTGCCTCATCACCATCATTCTCCGACAGATTCACAATAACCTCTTTTAACGCCTTACCTTGGAAAAGTTTCTTTTAAAATTGCGACGCAGGGTTCTGCTATTGGCTTTCACGCGGTTCCAGCAGCTGATCAGCGATTAATCCCACAGCTCAGTGCTTCTTGCGGTACATCAGCAAGTTTTAACTCCCGGGACTTTTCAGCACGGTGGTTCAGAAGATGGTATTGAATCCTTCCCCCTCTCCCTCCGCTCTGTGTATGAGAAAAAGCTGTGCAGTGCCTGCTACTGTTCGCAGACTCGCTGCCAGCTCACAGGCCCTTCATGAACACCCCTTAATCACCGCACTGGCAGATCACATACTCTACACAAACACACACAGGTTCTGTGAAGACCGAGACCTGCCTAGCCGATGACATCACTCTTTCAACACACGCCCTTGGCAGCGACTTAAAAGGGCAATGCCCAACAGTGTTCTCACTCACCGATCAAACCAACATGTTGTCTAACTTCCGATAGATAGCAGCCAGAAAACAACTGGCACATCTTACGCGGTCAGCAATGATTCAATTAGTTCTGATAACGACAGGAAAACAACGCTAAAATGGAAGCAAGCAACACGATGATACAAGTACGATTGGTTCCATGAAAATGTTGATATAAACAAGGTCAGCAGTGGAACAGACAATCCTATTATAGATACATTATTGCCAGTAAGGTGTTCCCTATTATGCAAAGCGACATAAGTAGAACGAGACTATTCAGCCCCTCAAGCCGTTTCTACTAGACAGGGTCCAGAGGAGATTCACCAGGATTAGGCAGCATGATTTATGAGGATAGGTTGAGCAAACTAGGGCTTTTCTCTTTGGAACGGAGGACGAGGAGAGAGTTGATAAATGTGTACTAGATAGTAAGAGACATAGATCAAGTGGACAATCAGATGCTTTTTCCCAGGGTGAAATGGCTATTATGAGGGGACATCATTTTAAGGTGATTTGAAGAAAGTATGTGGGGAATATCAGATGTAAGTTTTTTTTTCCATAGAGAGTGGCAGGTACATGGAATGCACTGTCAGGGATTGTGGTAGAAATACATATAGAACACTACAGCACAGTACAGGCCCTTCAGCTTTCCATGTGGTGCTGACCCATATAATACTTAAATAAAAAGTACTAAACCCACTGTGGTGAACTACATATACCTGTCTGGACACGCCCCCCTTGCTGACTGCTCCTGTGGCTCCTCCCACAGACCCCAGTATAAAGGCGATTGGGGCCTGAGCCCTGCCCTCAGTCTCCAGGATGTAGTATGGTGGTCAATTGCAGCTTGTTCTTTCTTCCAGTCAATAAAAGCCAATATCTCGCCTCACGTCTCAGAGAGTTATTGATGGTGCATCACCCACACTACCCCATAACCCTCCATTTTTCTTTCATCCATGTGCCTTTCCAAGATGCTCTTAAATACCCCTAATGTTTTAGCCTCCACCACCATCCCTGGCAAGTCATTCCAGGTACCCACAGCCCTCTGTGTAAAAAAAAACTTACCCCTGTTGTCTCCCCTAAACTTCCCTCCCTTAATTTTGTACGTATGCCCTCTGGTGTTTGCTATTGGTGCCCTGGGAAACAGGTACTGACTATCCACCCTATCTATGCCTCTCATAATCTTGTAGACCTCTATCAAGTCCCCGCTCATTCTTCTCCGCTCCAAAGAGAAAAGTCCCAGCTCTGTTAACCTTGCTTCATATGACTTGTTCTCCAAACCAGGCAACATCCTGGTAAATCTCCTCTGCACCCTCTACATAGCTTCCACATCCTTCCTATAATGAAGTGACCAGAAATGAACACAATACTCTAAGTGCGGTCTCACCAGAGATTTGTAGAGTTGCAACATGACCTCTCTACTCTTGAACTCAATCCCCCTGTTAATGAAGCCTAGCATCCCATAGGCCTTCTTAACTACCCTATCAACCTGTGCAGCGACCTTGAGGGATGTATGGATTTGAACCCCAAGGTCCCTTTGTTCATCCACACTCTTAAGTAACTGACCATTAATCCTGTACTCAGTCTTCTGGTTTGTCCTTCCAAAATGCATCACCTCACACTTGTCTGGATTGAACTCCATCTGCCATTTTTCTGCCCAACTCTGCAGCCTGTCTATATCCTCTTGTAACCTTCGACCACCTATAGCTCCATCCACAACTCCTCCAATCTTCGTGTCATCCGCAAACTTACTCACCCCTCCTTCCACCTCTACATCCAGGTCATTTATAAAAATCACAAATAGCAGGGGTCCCAGGACAGATCCCTGCGGAACTCCACTAGTCACCGACCTCCAGCCAGAATACTTTCCTTCCACAACTACCCTCTGCTTTCTTCCTTTAAGCCAATTTTTTACCTAAACAGCCAAGGTTCCACTTATCCCATGCCTCATGACTTTCTGGATGAGTCTCTCATGAGGGACCTTGTCAAATGCTTTGCTAAAGTCCATGTAGACCACATCCACTGCCCTATATTAGAGACATTTGAGAGACTCCTAGATAGGTACATGGACGATAGAGAAAGGGAGGGTTGTGTAGAAGGGATAGGTTAAATTGATCTTCCAGTAGGTTAAAAAGCCATTGGACAAAGGGCCTGGACTGTACAGCAATGTTATATTCAATAAGCAGATCGCCTCAGATCTGCTTTTCTGCAGTATATTCAGTCTTGGATTTCACACATCTACTGAATATAATAAACAAAAGGACGTGTAAACACTTCTGAGGTTGCTAATCCACATTTAAACTTCCATAGAAGTCCCAAATAAAGGGAGAAGTGGATTTGTATCAGTCACTAAGGGTCCAACCTGGGCCCAACGTATCAATGCAGCTTCAACGAAGGCACAGCAGAGGCTATATTTCATGAGGAATTTGAGGAGATTTGGTTTGTCACCAAAGACACTCACAAATTTCTACTGTACCATGAAGAGCGTTTCAACTGGCCACTTCACTGTCTGGTATGGTGGGACTACTGCACAGGATCAAAATAAGCTGCAGACAGTTGTAACCTTAGTCAGCTCTATCATGGGCACTAGCCTCCGCAGTATCCAGGGCATATTCAAGGAACGATGCCTCCAAAAGGTGGGATCTATCATTAAGGACCCCCATCACCCAGGTCATGCCCTGTTCCCATTGCTACCATCAGGAAGGAGGTACAGAAGCCTGAAGGCGCGTACCCAACGATTGGAAACAGCTTCTTCCTCTCTATCATCCAATTTCTGAATGGACATTGAACCCATGGATACTACCTCACTACTTCTTTATGTTTATTTTTGCACTATTTAATTTAGCTATTATTCGTATACTCACAGTAATTCACAGTTTTTTCTCTATTATTATGTATTGCATTGTACTGTAGCTGCAAGGACAACAAATGCCAGTGAGGAAAGAACCTGACTCTGACCTGATCGTAGTGAGGTTTGCTAAAGTGCAGAATATGCATTAATGTTGCACTTATCACAATCCATCGGCAAAGGATACAGTGCTGGCAAGAGGCAATGAGACAAACCTCCATGGAATTCTTACCCAGTCACATTCTACATCACTCTTCTTCTGATATCTTGGAAGACTCCTGCATGAAAAATGAATAACAATAAATAACAATAACTTAGATTTAGGTTAAACATACTACACTATTCACCCTCCCCAATCTCTGCTCCAATAAGGATCTTTATTTAATTGCCTGCTAGCTTTACAAGACATTGTACGGGTAGGTGGAGTCCAGGTCATCACAGATTCTTCATTTACTTGGGAGGCCATGAGAGATTCTGGATGACACTAAGAAACATTTTGACTTACTTTAGAGGACATTCTCTTTGCTCCAAATGCCATCAGGTTCTTGCCAGCATTATAGTCTACATACACTAGTTACAGATCTATAACTACTTGGTAGTTAAAATAATCCACAGAGGTTTAAAATTATGGTCAGATTTAGTAAGGAATATTTTCTCAATACTTCCCAACAGACTTTCAGTGGATATTTGCCATAGAGCTTCAGAGATTAAAAATCCACTTACGTACAACACCCTCTACAGGATATCAGGCCTTTGTGGGAACAGAGCAAACGTACAGTATCTCCTTACATTAGAGTGGATAACAAACAACGTTTTCTGGTATGTTTCATGCATATTGACCACATTAATTATTGGAACTTCAGACCTTTTTTTGGTTTTCTATGTTCTTTTGTTTCACCCAGGACCTACCCTCTTCTCATAACTACCATCCAGGAGGAAGCTCAAGACACACATTTTCTTCCCCTCTGTCATCAGATTTCTGAATGGGCAATGAACCAACTCATTTACACTACTTCACTATTTTTGCTCTTTTTTTGCACTATTTATTTAAGTTAGTTTATATGTACGTATATAAAAATTGTAATTTATAGTTATTCTATGTATGGCGCAGTAGTGCTGCCACCAGACCACCAATTCCACAACATATGTCAATGATCCCTCCCATCTGACCGACAGTCCCTTTCACCCCCTACCATCAGGCAGGAGGTACTGTTACATTTGGATAAGAACTGTTAGGATAGAAAACAGCTTCTTCCCCCAGGCTGTAAGACGACTGAACTCCCTGCCTTCATGTAGGAATCGTATTATGCAGTCTCATTATGTATAAAGCGCCAGTACTGTTATACTGTTTACTTTTTAACTTGTATCATAAATGCACCTTATTATTTGTTAATTTATTTGTGGTAATATTACTTTATGTGTTATGTGTGTGTCATATGTACTGTGTTGTGCATTTTGGTCTCGAGGAGTGTTGTTTTGTTTGGTGGTACGATGTATATGGTTGAATGACAATAATCTGAACTTGAGCTAATTCTGAGTCTGCAATCGGTCTTATCTGCTGCATCTCCTAACTAATAAACTAATGCTTCAAATAATGTGCTTCCTTTCCAGTGAAGTACGTTGCAAATTCTGAAACTGCATATTGTGTTATATGAATGCAAACCTTTGAAGTTATAAATAGCTCATGCTGTTTAGTATACATGCTGAAGAAATGTCATTGGGTTGCCCCTGAAAATTATTTTCCATCGTGACACTGAGCAGACCTAGTGTGAAAGTCCAATGCCTGACCACGTTGCTGAGCTATAGGAGAGTGGTATCAGACTTGCCAACTTTCAAGTGTGTATTGATATATCTATATATTTTCCACATACTGTGTCCATATATCTACATATGTTCAAAAGTCAAGATTCAAGATTGTTTAATGTCATTTCCTGTAGACAAGTGTAAGGAGAATTAAATATTTGTTACTCTGAATCTGATGCAGCACTAAAAATTTCAAAAGATAAAGAACCACAATAATAATACTAAAAACACAATAAATATAAATACATAAGATAGCTCATTTACATAGATTGATTGATAAAGTGATGCTAGGCTGTATGTACATAAGGTTGTACTGATGGGATTCATGAAGGTGGAATTAGTGGGAGGAGCTGCTGATCAGGTTTACTGCTTGGAGAAAGTCCTTGCATGGATGCTACATAGCCTTCTCCCAGTGGGAGTGGGACAGATAGTCCATGAGCAGGGTGGATGGGATGCTTCATGATGTTACTGGCCCTGTCTATATTGAGTCTATACATTGAGTCAATATAGAGAAGGCTAACTTAGGAGGATATAATACTGGACTTTCTCAGAAGGAACAAGGCAGGATAAGCAACTGAAGTGCAATCAGCAGCACTTTGGGTCTAGTGACCATGATCGTGATGCAAATGATGGGACTGGTTTGGAGCAGGGCTAAAGTTAGGGGAATTAGGCAGGATCCGGGAGGGGTCAACTGGGTGAGCTTGATGGAGGGGAAAGGAACAAAGAGCATGTGGGAGGCTTTTAAGACTGTGATATCAAGGGTCTAGGAGCAGCATGCTCCTGTTAGGGTGAAGGGTAAACACAACAAGTTTAAGGAGCCTTGGTTGATGAAAGATATTAAAGCCTTAGACAAGAAATAGAAGGAAGCATATATTAGGTTTTAGGATGAGTGAATCCCTTAATGACTATAAAAAGATTTAGAACACACTTAAGAAGAAAATAAGGTGGCAAAGAGGGGATGCGAAATGGATCTGGCAGGTAAGGTTAAGGAAAGTCCCAAGGGGTTCTATAGCTACATTAAGAGGAAAAGGCAGACTAGTGAGAGTGTGGTTCCCTTTAGATCAGCAGGACCACCTATATCTTAAACTGGAGGAAATGGGTGTTGATTTTTAATGAATTTTTCTCCTTAGTGTTTACTGGGGAGAAAATCAAGGATGTTAAGAGATAAGGCAAACACATGCTGGTGTTCTGGAGGACATTTATTTTACCAGGGAGGAGGCATGAGATGGATAAATTCCTGGGACTGACTTTGTGAGATGTTAGTGCTGAAGTTGCAGAGGCTTGTGCGGAGATGTTTGCTTAATCATTGGCCACTGGAAAAGTTCTGGAAGACCGGAAGGTGGCCAATGTTGTTCTGTTGTTTAGGAAGGGCAGCAAAGACAAGCCAGGATACCACAGGCCAGTCAGCCTGATATCAGAAGTGGGAAAGCGACTGGAAGGAATCCCGAGGGACAAGGTCTACCAGCACTAGGATAGACAGAGTCTGATCAAGAGGCAGTATGGCTCTGTGTGTGGAAAGTTGTGCTTTATGATCCTTTTAAAGTTCTTTAAAGAGATAATCAAAAAGGTAGAAGAGTATATGTCAGTGGATGTTGTCTATATGGACTTTAGCAAAACTTTCAACAGGGTTCTATATGGTAGCTTGGTCTGGAAGATTAGGTCCCAAGGTATCCATGGAGAGCCAGTTAGGGGAATTCAAAATTGGCTCAGAGGAAGGAAGCAGAGGGTGGTGATTGAAGGTTGTTTTTTTAGACCAGTGACTAGTGGTGTGCTGCAGGAGTTGTGATGGGACTTTTGTTAGTTCCTATTTATATCAATGATTTGGATGTGAATGCATGAGGTTTAATCAGTAAGTTTGCAGATGACATGAAGTTAAGATATGTCATTGATAGTGAAGAAAGTTATTAGAGGGGGACCTTGATCAGTTAGGGAGGTGGGCCAAGGACTGGGAAATGGATTTCGATGCAGATACTGTTAGTGTGAAATGATTCATTTTGGAAAGTCAAACTAGCACAGAGCTGATACTATGAATGGTAGACCAGCAGGAAATATAATGGGATGGAGTGGCCGAGGAATGCAAGTGCATAGATCATAGAAAGGGGCATTGCAGGTAGACAGGGTGGTGAAAGAATATGTTTAGCAGGCTGGCCTTCATTAGTCAACACAATGAGTATAAGAGTTGGGTCATCATGGTGCAGTCGTTTGGCACACATCCGAACATGGCGGACATTAATGTCAAAACACGATCATGGTGGCAGTAACACCGGAATGAAAACACTGGCCTGCAGGAATAAACTGAAGACAAGGCTTGGAGGAAAGAGACCAATCCTGTAATACCTGTCTCCAGAGCACAGGCAATATGGCATCGCCATGCTTTTGCAATTTGCTCAGGACATCAAGAAAGATCAAACAAAATGAGTGACTTTGTGAAAGGTTAGTTAGCTATCAGAAACTGGTGAAAGTCTTTCAGTTGCTTGATTCTTAACTGGGCCACTATGTTGGATATGCATTAATACTTGTACATTACTCTGCATTTGCAGTGTGTTTCTGGGAACCAAATAGCTTGTCAATATTAGCTAGTAAGGTTAGTACAATGAAGTGAGGCTAGATACACATTGCTTGAAAAAAATGTATCACAAATATTACATTTCTGGGTTCACACGAATCTGTCAGGGAACATAGAGGAGGCTTGATCCAAAAGCACAGCAATGAAGAGGATTTAGCAGTGAACAATAACTTTAAAATAATAGACCACAAAAAACAACCCCCAAGGGGCAATGAAACAGAACATAAACTTAACACAACAGGCAATAAAGTAAACTTTAAACTCCATTCTCTTTCCCTCTCTTCTCTGCACCCCATCCCCCTCCCCCCCCTCTCTCTCTCCCTCTTTCCTTTTATCACACTTTCTTTAAAATGCAACTTTATTTAATGTACCTCCCATAATCCATTTCTACTTCTTTGATTTGTTTTGTAAGTTAATGTTGTGTGGTCTTCAAATAAATTGTGGTGTATTGATACATGAATAGGTGTGGTCTCCATAAATTGCAATAAACGAATTCTTCTGGTTTATATTGGTTGTTGATCTAGCTTGCCTCAAGATTAAAAACATTTATTGATCTTTCAATGAGTAAAAAGTATGAAAGTTATTTGTACTTGATGCCCAGCAACAGATGTCAAAATGTTCCCATGGGGCTCACCCTCATCTGATGGAAAAAGTAGTTTTGGAAAAAGGGAAATACTAGAAAACAAAAGCAGGCAATGAGAGACTGAGGGGACACAGTATATAAGTGGATGGAATAAAAGCGAAAGTGAATAAGGAAAAGCAGAGGCAAACAGTAAAACTTGGCTGGTTTCAGCTGAGTTGGTATGGAGTGGTGACATGTCTACAAAAGGAAAGAAGGATTCTGAGGATGTTTGTGCACCTTTTGCACCTCATCGTGTGAGAGAAAATAGATGTCAGAGTAAAAAAGCAAGAGAATGGATAGATGTGTACCTTGTTGGATATAGCAGGGCCTTAATGGGCTGAATGGTCTTTCCCACATTGTAATGAACCTTCTGCAATACAATGAAATACGTGAAGAATAAAAATAATGAAGTGCCATTGGGGCCTGGAGAAAGGCGGCTTGAAAAGAGGGCTGGAGATAAGTAGGTCTTAGGGGAGACTGAACAGGAGAAGATGAGAAGTAGTCAGCATGGCTCCTTGAGTACATTCAGCTCCACACTGAGATCCGTGTTGTAATGCCAATGCAGTAGGATTGAAGACCAGCTTATTATAAAGCAGGATAGGCCTTGGTAGAGAAAAGGATCTCTCTGTCTACAGTGCAGGCCGACAATAAGGAGCAAGGTTGTTACGAAGGTCAAGAGTCCATCTTTTCATGATACAGGACCATTCAATGGTCTTATAACAGCAGGATAGAAACTGTCCTTCAGCCCGCTGGTATATGAAAAAGGTCCTATAAAAACTAAAACATTGCATTTAATGTGTGAGGAGGGAAGTTTTAACATACATACAGGGTGAGTTTATTTACAGAGTTGTGAGTATCAGGAACAAGCTCTCTGAGTAGTGGTGGAAGCAGCCACGACAGTGGTGTTTAAGAGGTTTTTAGAAAGACACGTGAATGTGTGGGAAATGGAGGGAAATTGATCATGTGCAGGCAGAAGAGACATAGTTTGATTTGGCCTCCTGTTCAGCACAGACATTGTGGGCCTAAGGGCCTTTTCCACTACTGTACAGTTCTGTGTGCTTGATGTCAGCCGATATATGGCTGGAGGCAGGTGCTCTCACATTTACAATGTTTCTCTACAACCACTTAAGGTTACAGGACAAGTGCTGGCAAATATAATATAAAGGTGCCTCTGGGTGGCCAGCATGGAAATGGACTCTGAACCAGACTGGGTAAAAAAAGCGAAATTAACAGTATGCCTTTTTTGGTAAAAGATCATGAGAGACAGCTCAAAGTTCAGCCTCTCAGTCAGACAGTTATCAATAATTCAAGGATTTCTTTGGATGGCTGAGCCAAGCCAGGAAGGTTAGACTGCTGCACCTCCTCACAATCAGTGGCATTGCATCACTGGCAGAGGCTTGGGAACAGGTCACGACTTCAGACAGGCATTGACTGTGTGAGGGGTGGGCGGAGAGACAAGTGAAGCAGAATTTAAAAAGGAAAGCAGCAAAGCCTTCGAAATGAGAAGAGAGATTTCCTGGATTAAGAGTATCCAAAGAATTCATAAACTTAACAAAATGAAATGAAAATCTCCATAACGATGCACAGAACTCTAAGAAAGGCCTCATACTTTACTTTGCTGATTTTGTTTGCTGCTGTAAATTATTCTGCAGCATCTTGAGTTCCTCTGCATTGTTAGCTTTATGCCTGATTCCTGAGTAGTTCCATAATCACTCAGCTGTCCCAGTAAGTGGCCAAACTGTAGTTCCAGCCTCCTGCACAATAGCCTGTACTCTGTCTGCATTATTAGTAAAATCAGGCTGTTTTCTAAAAAAGACAAGACAGTGGAGAATAGCTACAGTCTTCTGTTGCCTCTACATGTGAGTATGTGTGTGTGTGTGAGAGAGAGAGAGAGAGAGTGTGTGTGTGTGTGTGAGAGAGAGACAGAGAGTGTGTGTGTGTGTGTGAGAGAGAGACAGAGTGTGTGTGTGAGAGAGAGACAGAGTGTGTGTGTGAGACAGAGAGAGTGTGTGAGTGTGAGAGAGAGAGAGTGTGTGTGTGTGAGACAGAGAGAGTGTGTGTGAGTGTGAGAGAGAGAGTGTGTGTGTGTGAGTGTGAGAGAGAGAGTGCGTGTGAGTGTGAGAGAGAGAGAGTGTGTGTGTGTGTGTGTGTGTGTGAGACAGAGAGAGAGTGTGTGAGTGTGAGAGAGAGAGTGTGTGTGTGTGTGAGAGAGAGAGACAGAGAGAGAGTGTGTGGGTGTGTGTGCGTATGTATGTGTGAGTGTGGGGAGGGTGTGTGTGAGTGTGTATGTGAGAGAGAGTGTGTGTGCGTGTGGGGAGGGTGTGTGTGAGTGTGTATGTGAGAGAGAGTGTGTGTGTGAGTGTGGGGAGGGTGTGTGTGAGTGTATATGTGTGTGAGAGAGAGAGTGTGTGTGTGTGTGTGTGTGGGGGGAGGGTGTGTGTGAATGTGTATGTGAGAGAGAGTGTGTGTGTGTCTGTGAGAGAGTGTGTGTGTGTGGGGAGGGTGTGTGTGAGTGTGTATGTGAGAGAGTGTGTGTGTGTGAGACAGAGAGAGAGTGTGTGAGTGTGAGAGAGTGTGTGTGTGTGTGTGTGAGACAGAGAGAGAGTGTGTGAGTGTGAGAGAGAGAGTGTGTGTGTGTGTGAGAGAGAGAGAAACAGAGAGAGAGTGTGTGGGTGTGTGTGCATATGTGTGTGTGAGTGTGGGGAGGGTGTGTGTGAGTGTGTATGTGTATGTGAGAGAGTGTGTGTGTGTGTGTGGGGAGGGTGTGTGTGAGTGTGTAGGTGAGAGAGAGTGTGTGTGTGTGGGGGGAGGGTGTGTGTGAGTGTGTATGTGAGAGAGAACGTGTGTGTGAGTGTGGGGAGGGTGTGTGTGAGTGTGTAAGTGAGAGAGAGAGTGTGTGTGTGTGAGTGTGAGTGTGAGGAGGGTGTATGTGAATGTGTATGTGAGAGAGAGAGTGTGTGTGTGTGAGTGTGGGGAGGGTGTGTGTGAGAGTGTATGTGAGAGAGTGTGTGTGTGTGGGGATGGTGTGTGTGTGTGGGGAGGGTGTGTGTGAGTGTGTATGTGAGAGAGAGAGAGTGTGTGTGTGTGGGGAGGGTGTGTGTGAGTGTGTATGTGAGAGAGAGTGTGTGTGTGTGTGGGGGGGGAGGGTGTGTGTGAGTGTGTATGTGAGAGAGAGAGTGTGTGTGTGAGTGAGTGTGTGTGGGGAGGGTGTGTGTGAATGTGTATGTGAGAGAGAGTGTGTGTGTGTGTGGGGGGGAGGGTGTGTGTGAGTGTGTATGTGTGAGAGAGAGAGTGTGTGTGTGGGGAGGGTGTGTGTGAGTGTGTATGTGAGAGAGAACGTGTGTGTGAGTGTGGGGAGGGTGTGTGTGAGTGTGTAAGTGAGAGAGAGAGTGTGTGTGTGTGAGTGTGAGTGTGAGGAGGGTGTATGTGAATGTGTATGTGAGAGAGAGAGTGTGTGTGTGTGAGTGTGGGGAGGGTGTGTGTGAGAGTGTATGTGAGAGAGTGTGTGTGTGTGGGGAGGGTGTGTGTGAGTGTGTATGTGAGAGAGAGAGAGTGTGTGTGTGTGGGGAGGGTGTGTGTGAGTGTGTATGTGAGAGAGAGTGTGTGTGTGTGTGGGGGGGAGGGTGTGTGTGAGTGTGTATGTGAGAGAGAGAGTGTGTGTGTGAGTGAGTGTGTGTGGGGAGGGTGTGTGTGAATGTGTATGTGAGAGAGAGTGTGTGTGTGTGTGGGGGGGAGGGTGTGTGTGAGTGTGTATGTGTGAGAGAGAGAGTGTGTGTGTGGGGAGGGTGAGTGTGAATGTGTATGTGAGAGAGAGTGTGTGTGTGTGTGAGTGTGGGGAAGGTGTGTGTGAGTGTGTATGTGAGAGAGAGAGAGTGTGTGTGTGTGTGGGGAGGGTGTGTATGTGAGAGAGAGAGTGTGTGTGTGTGTGAGTGTGTGTGGGGAGGGTGTGTGTGAATGTGTATG